>NW_022881625.1:1471147-1657011 GCF_003369915.1 Drosophila miranda
CAGCTGGGCAACCAGTTAGTGATCGTTGAGAGGCAGGCCAAGCCGGTGGACCCAGCCCAGTGCCACAGATGTCAGGCTTTTGGGCACACCCGCACCTACTGCAGGCGTTCATTCGTCTGTATGAAGTGTGCGGGTGCCCACGCGTCCACGGCATGTGCCAAGCCAAGGGCAGACGCCCCTAAATGCGCCAATTGCCAGGGCGCCCACATCAGCGCCTACAAGGGATGTCCGGCATTCAAGGCAGCAAGGGGCCGCCTTCTGTCGCACCGAGTGGCCATGTAGGAGTTGCGTCGCAAGCGCAGCTCGCTTCTGCAGCCATTGCCAGAGCAGCAGCCACCAGCAAAAACAACACCAGCACAGCCAGGGCGCCGACAGCAGCAGCAGCAACAGCCAGCTCAAACGCCAGCCAATCCCTGGCGCGGACAGCAGCAGCAGCAGGCAGCATGGACGCCACTCAATGTCTCTTCTCCTGGGCGACGAAGAGGACAACAACATCAGCAGAAGCAGCAGCAGCCAATACAGACAAAAAAACAGACGCCTGCTGCCTCTGGCCCACGCAGTGGGCGACGACGTCCAGAGCAGCCATTCAGCCGTTCCCAGGCACCACAACAGCAGCAGCTACAGCAGCTGCAACAGCAGCCGCAGCGCGAACAACAACAGCGACAGCAGCAGCAGCAGCAGCTTGCCAACAACCGCTCCCGGCAGAAGATGCAGCCGAAACGCCAATCTTTGGAGGGATCCTGCAGCCAGGCACTGTTGGAGAATACGCAGAGGATGACGCGATTGGAAAAGAGGCTGGAAGTGATGATGTCACTACTCACCTCGCTCATCCAATCCCAGGCAGTGACGGCAACTCCAGCAGTTCCAGAAACATCGGAAAATCCACCAACAATGGCAGCAGCAACAGTGGTTGCCCCAGCTCCAGCAGCCAGGCGGTCAAAGAAACCACCACGATCAGAGCCACCACAAAAAACGTTAGGGCCAACGCCAGCCGCCATTCCAGAGACGGATCCTGAAATGGATGAAGAAAATGATGACGATGAGATGTGGGCAGATGACGACTCCATGGATGACATTAGGGCCTACGCCCGCAACATGAGGTACCATCTTGACAACCAGATATCCTGGAACGCTGTGTACTAATTGGACACATCTCTGCCACTGCATTGGATTAAATGACAAATGCATATCACTCGCATGCCACAACAAAAATGAACAACGGACGCTGCCGCCATCAAAGCATTCAGAGTGCCATGTGTACCTGGAATGGAAATACACACACACACACAAACATCCATTACACTTGGGCGGCCGGACCTGTGCCGTTCGAGTAGGTGTGTCGTTGTCCGCCATTGCCCACAGCTGGTGGCCGGACCAGTGCCACTCGCTCTACATTAGGGCCACAATTGCCGACGCACACACACACTCACATCCATTACACTTGGGCGGCCGGACCTGTGCCGTTCGAGTTATGGGTGTCGTTGTCCGCCATTGCCCACAGCTGGTGGCCGGACCAGTGCCACTCGCTCTACATTAGGGCCACAATTGCCGACGCACACACACACAAACATCCATTACACTTGGGCGGCCGGACCTGTGCCGTTCGAGTAGGTGTGTCGTTGTCCGCCATTGCCCACAGCTGGTGGCCGGACCAGTGCCACTCGCTCTACATTAGGGCCACAATTGCCGACGCACACACACACTCACATCCATTTCACTTTGGCGGCCGGACCCGTGTCGCCACAGTAAAATGTGTGCCATCTACTCCTGGCTCCCAGCTGGTGGCCGGACCAGTGCCACTCGCTCTACATTAGGGCCACAATTGCCGACGCACACACACACACTCACAGATGAGGCACATTGTGTATTCTAGTGAGTGCGGTCGTGTTTTTAAATCGTTCCGTATAATTCAGTGGAAAACGTCGGAAGTTAGCCTGGAAAAGAGGCAAAGAGTAGTTAGCGCGAGCCATAGTAGTGCTGCGTTACTTACCTGCGCGGAACGCAAGTCCGCAAGCAGAGAAGCGGCCACCTGGCCAATAGTACTGGCCGAAATCCCAGTGGGACGCCGTCGAGCCCTAGGCCGAAGGGGGGGGGGAAGGAACAGCAGGTAAGTGCCTGTTTTCCTATTCTTCTTCGCTGTGATTCTTGGCGCCACTTGTTGGTTGCTGCCTTCTTTTTGTTTTTGGGCAAAATTGGCCAAGCACACCGCAAGTGGTGTTGGATAACGACGGAAGAACAGCTGACTAAAGGCACGGAGCTAAGTGCTGGAAAACGACAGCGTCTGGCCAATAGAGGGCGCGGCCACAGCAACCGGAGTTGCCAGATCAACGGCCAGATCGGAGATGAGCGATCAGCGGGAACAAGCTGCGGCTTGCAGCACTCCACTGACAAGCTCATTCGCCTGGGATGAGGAGAATCCCTTTCGCCGGAAAAATGCTCTGGCGCGATCGCCAAACCAGCTGGCGGAAGCAGTGGAGGAGCGCGCAAGATCCTCTCCTCCAACGCTGCAGCGCCCCCAAGAAGAGCAAGCACACCAGAAGGAGAGGACCATGGCGCATTTGGCGAGCTTGGGCCAAAAGGCCAGAGAGTTGAGGAAGCTGATGGTGCTCCCAAAGAGGTCCATCACGAACCCAATGAGGGATCTGGTGGATGAGATCGAATATCTGCAGCGAGAGTTGGAATCGTGCTGGCAGGCGATCTCTGCGGAGCAGGCTGTAGCCAAGGTTACACAGCCGGCAGTGACGGAGAGGGCGGGAAAGAGGGCACGGCCAGAGCCCAGGAACACCACCCACCCGTCCCCGTCCCCGTCCCCAAGGCCGAAGAAGCCAAAACATGGACCCAAAAAGTCAAAAAAAAACGGAGAAGAAGCCGCAGGAAGGCCAAATGAGGGACGCCGTAGCTCGCAAGGGACCGGAGGACGCCCCAAAGGATCGAGAGGTGGGGTGGGTGAAGGTCGTAGCTAGGCAAAGGCCAAAGCCAAAGCAGCAGCAACGACCAAGACCGCCACGCAGCGATGCAATAGTCATCGCCGCCACCAGCACTGTCTCATATGCAGACATTCTAAGGAAGGTCAAGACAGAGCCAAGTCTTAAAAAGCTAGGGCAATCGGTGCAAGGGGTGCCACGCACGGCAAAAGGAGAGCTGTTGCTGATTCTGGAAAAATCGGCGGACCCGAGAACCCACGAGATGCAGGCAGCAGTCAAGGAAGCGCTAGGAAGCACGGTTGAAGTAAGGAGTCTTACCGAAACTGTCATCTTGGAGGTAAGGGACATAGACGAAGTGTCCACCCAAGAGGAAGTCCTAGCGGAACTCAAAGCGCAGGCAGGGGTGGAAATCTGCGAGGCCGCAGCCATCTCCATCAGACCAGCCTATAGGAGCACGCAGACCCTGACTCTGAAAGTTCCACCGGCTATAGCAAAGCCCCTCCTGGAGAAAGGAAGAATTCGCCTGGGGTGGGGGTATTGCAGAATACGACCCAAGTCAACTCCCCGAAGATGCTACAAGTGCATGGAATTTGGCCACATCGCGCCTAATTGTAAGAGCAGCCAAGACTTCACGAAGTGCTGCTACAATTGCGCAGGAGCCGACCACCAGGCCAAAGATTGCAAAGACGAACCAAGTTGCATTCTTTGCAAGCGCCACCGGGTGAAGGACCCGAAGCACCAAACGACGAGTTCGAGGTGCCCGCAGTACCAAAAGGCGATGCAGCAAATGAAGGATAGATGAAAATCATCCAACTAAACCTCAACCACTGCGAGATGGCACAGCAGCTGCTGGACCAGACCATAAGGGAGCACCGTATTGATGTAGCAGTCATAAGCGAGCAATACCGGAATCGCAACTCGGGAGAGTGGATTGCTGACTCGAGCAAGAAGGCAGCGATATGGAGCTGTGCGAGTCCCACACAGCAACTACTGCAAACATACGTCGGAGACGGATTCGCCAGAGCCCGGATAAATGGAGTGCACATATATAGCTGCTACCTGCCCCCGAGCCTCAGCCTACAGCAGGCGACGCAGGCACTGGAAAGGATTGCTGAAGATGCGCGGGAGAAACACCCTACGCTCATAGCCGGCGATTTCAACGCTTGGGCGACGGAGTGGGGATGCCCGAGAACGAACCCAAGGGGACAGGCGCTCTTAGAATGCTTTGCGACGTTGGATGCCGTACTGCTGAACACAGGCACACAGCAGACGTTCGGCAGAGCTGGAACGGGGTCTATAATAGACCTCACGTTCGTGAGCAGCAGCCTCAGCCGCAGGACAACGTGGGAAGTTAGTGGCTTATACACCGGGAGTGACCACCAAGCCCTCATATGTGAAATCCAGGAAACGGGCGCACCTAACCCGTTCATTGGTAAGCAGATCGGTTATAAGACCGAAACGCTAGAGCCGGATATGGTCCGGGCCATGTTTGAGGACTACGAGACCAACGGTACGGCTGACGAGAGAGCAAGCCAACTGGCTATACATACGCTGGAAGCATGTGATGCCTCCATGCTAAGGAAAAGAAGAAGCCTGAACAACCGCAGGCCAACGTATTGGTGGAACGCTGCAATAGGTAGCGCCAGGCAGGAGTGCCAGCGGAAAAGACGACTATACCAGCGTTCGAGAGGTTCCCCGGAATTCGAGAGGCTCCAAGGAGAATATAAGGAAAGCAGACGCTGCTTGAAGAGGCAGATCAAGGATGCCAAGCGCAAATGCTTCGAAAAGCTCTGCGATGACGCAGATGCGAACCCTTGGGGCTACGCATACAGGCTGGTAATGAAGAGACTGCGAGTGTTCAGTCCCCCGCCGCCAATGTGTGCAGATCTGCTGGTTAACATAGTAGAAACCCTATTTCCAGAGACAGTGGCAGCCCAGAGGGTGATGGATAGAATACCGCCACCTGAAATAGAAGCCACCACGGGAGCAGAAGTCCTCGAAGCTCTACAACGGATCAAGAACGGCAAAGCACCAGGACCTGATGGGGTCCCAAATGCCGTTCTCCGCACGGCTATTGAGACCAATCCACAAATGTACGTGGATTTATTCAATGCGTGCATGTCCGAAGGGACCTTCCCCAGACCATGGAAGCGACAGCGGCTAGTCCTCTTACCCAAGGGGAACAAGCCGACCGAGGAGCCATCATCCTATAGACCACTCTGCATGCTCGACACAGTGGGTAAGATCCTCGAGCGCATAATCCACACCAGGCTGGAGAAGGCAGTAACGCGTCAGCTCTCACCGAGACAGCACGGGTTTCGCAAAGGCAGGTCCACGGTGGACGCAATCGGCGAGGTATGTGAGATAGCAAAGCGAGCTATCGATGGCACCCGATGGATGTACGGGACCAAAGAGTATTGCATAGTGGCAACACTCGATGTCCAAAATGCATTCAACTCTGCCAATTGGGATCACATACTAGAAGAATTAAGAAACTTTCAAATACCGCCGTATCTGCAGAATATCATCGCGGACTACCTAAGAGACCGAGTGCTCATATATGAGACGGATAAAGGGACACGTGAGCACCAAATC
Source organism: Drosophila miranda (assembly GCF_003369915.1). Classification (NCBI taxonomy): domain Eukaryota; kingdom Metazoa; phylum Arthropoda; class Insecta; order Diptera; family Drosophilidae; genus Drosophila; species Drosophila miranda. The sequence continues at coordinate 1,476,667 of NW_022881625.1, forward strand.
ACTGGAGGAGTTCCCCAAGAATCGGTCCTCGGCCCGCTGCTGTGGAACATCATGTATGATGGAATCCTCGAGATGGATATGCCAATGGGCGCCACGGTGATAGGCTTTGCCGACGACATAGCAATAGTCGTAGTGGCAAAACAGAAAGAAGCGGCGGAAGAAATCTGCAACGACGCGGTAGAGAGAGCCAGAACATGGCTATCAGGGAGGGATCTCTCATTAGCCACCCACGAAACGGAGGCGGTGCTCATAAGCAGCAGGAAAGTAGTGGAGACGGCCACGATCCGAGTAGGAGACTGCACTATTAGCTCCAGTCCAAGCCTGAAGTACCTGGGGGTCATGATTGACCACAGACTCAGCTTCAAGCATCACATGGCGTATGCAAGCAGCAAAGCAGGAAAGACGGCAGTGGCCCTATCCCGCATCATGGCCAACACCGGAGGCCCGAAACAGCCAAGGCGAAAGCTACTAGCGAGCGTAGTTGGCTCAACGCTAATGTACGCTGCACCAATATGGGTTGATGCAATGAAGCATAAAACATATGCCCGAGAATGCAACGCAGTCCAGAGGCTGTGTGCCCTGAGGGTGTGTTGCGCATTCAGAACGGTATCCCAAGACGCCGCACTTGTGGTAGCAGGAATGATTCCCATCCATCTGCTGGCAAGAGAAGCCGCAGGAATCAGGGCACAGCGAACCCTGGGGACTACGGACCAGGACACCAGAGGTGCCTTAAGGCAGCGCACAATCCTGCAATGGCAAGATTCGTGGGATAACAGCAGCAAAGGGCGATGGACCCATAGGCTAATCCCAGACCTGAAGAGTTGGCTGAACCGTAGCCATGGACAAGTGGAGTATCACCTGACACAACTGCTGACAGGACACGGTTGCTTTAAAGCCTACCTGCATAAGTTTAAGCACGAGGACGACCCCTTCTGCGTGGTCTGCGCAGGGGTCATCGAAGACGCAGAGCACTGCTTCTTCGAATGTCCAAGATTTCGGCACGAACGAGAGGATCTAAGCAACAAGCTTGGAAGAATGCCAGCGGTGTCAAACCTGGCAGAATGCCTGCTGGAGTCGGAAGGAAACTGGGCCTCGATTAGATTCATGGCCGTAACTATGGCTACCAAACTGCGTCGCGAAGAAAGAGCACGCAATGCAAGGAGATAAAGGATAAAGGAGATTATTAAGAGAAGAGCCCTACGGGCATCTCCCCCCGGCGAAGTAAAATCTCGCGACAGTACCGCCGGGATCCGTGATAGGTGTGGTTGGTTTTAGAGCGGTTAGAGTCCCTCACTTCGGCTTCGGCTGAGTCGGCATGAAGCTTTCCTGTAGTCACACAACAAAAAAAAAAAAAAAAAAAAAAAAAACACACACACTCACATCCATTTCACTTTGGCGGCCGGACCCGTGTCGCCACAGTAATATGTGTGCCGTCTACTCCTGGCTCCCAGCTGGTGGCCGGACCAGTGCCACTGGTTCTCCAAGAGGGCAGCCACAGCCACAACGACGACGAGGAGGTGCTAATTGCACCTACTTCTGACGACTTCGGATGACGCCAATTTCGACGACCAGGGGGGACGACGGGGTCGGCCGGTATGCAACGCAATGTCTTTACAAGCATTGTGTTTTGCTATGCCGGCCGATGCTCCGCTGTTTCTTGTCTTCCCTGTAATTATAGAAAAAGATATAGACATTATTTTAAATTGTTATGTTTATTGTAATATTGTAAACGTAAATCAATTGTACCTGTTTTGTCTCGTCTTTGTTCCAGTGTAGTATCTCTTTTATTACCTGTTTTTCCGTCGTCTTCACTCCAGTCTACTACTTATCAGTATTGTTATTTCTGCAAGTGCTTGTCTCTTTTTTTTATTTTCCACGCAAAGCACCTGCATTGTTTACCTTTTTCTCTTTATCTTTACTTACCACGCTAGCTTCCAAACAAACCAATCAAAACCTGCAAATAAAATACAATCAAAATCAGCCAAAACAGATATAGACTCGCTTACCAAATTCAACTCAAACCTCCAAATTAACCAATTGAACCTGCAAATAAAATACAATTAAAATCAGTCAAAACACAAATTAATTTACTTACCACGCTAGCTTCCAAACAAACCAATCAAAACCTGCAAATAAAACACAATGAAAATCAGCCAAAACATAAATAGACTCGTTTACCAAATACAACGCAAACCTCCAAATATAACCAATTGAACCTGCAAATAAAATACAATTAAAATCAGTCAAAACACAAATTAATTTACTTACCACGCTAGCTTCCAAACAAACCAATCAAAACCTGCAAATAAAATACAATCAAAATCAGCCAAAACAGAAATAAACTGACTTACCAAATTCAACGCAAACCTCTAAATAAATTAATTTAGCCTGCAAATAAAATGTAGCTAAAATTAACCAAAGGAAAAGCACAAATAGACTTACTTACCAAACTCAACGCAAACCTCCCAATGGACCAATCGAACCTGTAAATAGAAAATAATTAAAATCAGTCAAAACAAAGGTTAAAAATCCAATAAATATAACAACACAAATTACCTAACTGGATTCCTGACACTTGATCACCAAACCTACAAAACATAAACCTGAAAATAAAATAATATTAAAATCAGCCAGGAGTTTCATATCATCCACAGAATGAAGCATATGCGCCGCCGTTCTTCTTAGAGTTGCATCGGTTGGATTCGCCCAGGAAAAGAGGGACGAGGCGATGCCGCGCTTGCGTTGCCGATGCATGGAGGTCTCCCTGTCGTCCATACCTCCGTTTCGAACCGGATGAGGGGTCCAGGAGCGGCGTCACAAAATTTTTATGTCTAAGCCAGAAAAAAGAAAACACAAGCCGATCTTAACTTAACTTTTGTTTACAAGAGCAAATTGATAACTGTCTAGTATTTTTCGGTATCTTTTTATCAATGTTACCGTAATGTTAAAAAAATACCTAAATGTTAAATGTTTCCATAAATAATGTTATATGTTACTATTGAGTAATAAGAACATTAATAAAGAAAGCTTCAGGTCACTCTAAAGAGCCCTGAGCCAACCAAAAAAAAAAAAAAAAAAAGGGGCATGTGTTCGCTGTGCAGATTGCGGCATAGTGGCAGGAGCGGCAACTGTGTTGGTGTTGGCTGTATTAGTTGTCCGTTTCTGCTGCCTCTGTTGTTGCTGCCGCAGCTCGTGCTGCCTCAATTGCTCCCGGACAATAGCCTCTAGCTCCTCCAGTGTCTGCCTTTTCTTCTTCTGCTTCCCAATTGGCGGCCGCTGCTGCCGCTGCTGGTGATGGCGGCCCCGTCGTCTGGCCTGCTTCCTCTCACCCTCACCCTCATCGTCACTCCCACTGTCGATGAGGGCGCGGCGTCGTTTTGGTGTTGGTGGGATTGACGGCATTTGTGCAGGCCAGCATTGGCCCGGATCGACCCGCTGCTCGAGCTCGAACCAGGTTCGACTCGCAACAGGTTCGATCCGGTCGTGTGTGTGTGTGTGGCGGCCCGTTGGCCCGCTCCTTCTCGTCGGCTTGCCGGCTCTCCTCCGTCCTCTCCCTCTCCCGTTACTCACGAACTATTTTGTATGTCCGAGAGCGTGAGAGGCGGGAAAAGTGGTGTCTTGTTGGGCCTTTCTTTTGTGTTTGGCGCCTTTCTTTGGGTATTATTGGCAAGGGGGGGGAAGGGCAATGCAAGTGGCGGGAATGGCTGTGTCTGTGTGTGTATTGGCGGCGTCTGCGTACTCACGATCGGTGCAGTCTGTGTTGGCGTTGTTATTGCTGCTGCTGATGCAGCCACCGTCGCTGTGGCGTCGGCGCTCTGCATTGGCTGGGGCGTTGGTGTTGGCGCCTGCGCCGAGGGCTCTGCTGTTGCTGCTGCTATTGGCGGTGTTGGTGTTGGTGTTGTTGGCTGCTGCTGCTGCTGCTAGGGCGCCTCTGCGGGCCGCTCTGCCGCCGTCGCTGTGGCGTCTGGTTGACCCTCGTCTGGCCATTCCTCTCGTCATAGTTGTTGTTAGTTTGTGTATTGGCGATTTGCTGTCTGTTTGTTGTTTTCCCTTACTGAAAAGTCTCTTGTGTGTGTGTGTTTGTGTTTAATGTATTTATTGGCACTTTCTGTCTCTTTACACAGTTTGTCTCTCGTTAGGTTTGTGTTTTTATAACTTAATGTTATTTATTGGCGTTTAAAATTAATCACATTTATTGGGCAGCAGAAAGTTTGTCGAGTGGAGGGAGCGGGGGCACGGCACGGCACGGCACACGACAGACACCACAAAAAAGAAAACAAAGCACAACAGCAAGACAACTGAAAAACGGCGACACGAAAAAACGACACGAAACGGTTTTGGCACGTCCGACGATCGCGACCTCTCGAGCGGGTGGACGAGATGAGAGTGGCGGACGAGGTTCATGGTGGTACTCTCACATGTCCGCCAACTCCCATACTCTCCCCCTCAACTCGACTGACCCGATCGCCGATCGTCATTTACCGGTGCTCTCACCCCAGGTTCCACTTTCACTCACCCCAATATTGAGTGAGATGAAAGTGGTCCGAGGGCAGCAGCACCGATAAGTAGGCAATGGAGAATTGGAATAGCCGTTTGTTTTAGTGGCTGTGTGTGTTGTCGTTGTCGTTGGTTAGCGGCCAGTGTCTTATGTTTGTGCTGTGTGTAGTGGCTGCTCTGTTGTTGGGGGATGGGATAGGATGGTGGGGGGGGGGGGGGGGGATAAATGCCTGCTCCCGTATAACCGCCCGGATACTGTAAACTTCCGGATCTTTCGATCCGGGCGCGTGACGGTCCGAAGAGTCGACCGCATAGCATCATATGGGCGGTTGAAATGGCTTTATTGGGGCGTTTGGCAGAGTGGCGGAGGTTGGCAGTGTTAATTTTGCTCCTGCTCAACCGCATTTGGCATTTAGTGGCATTTGAAGTGGGTAGGGGGTGGGGAGGAATTGGCTGGGCATGAATTGCCGAATTTGCGACCGATAACACACTGGGCATTGATAAATGCATTTTAAATTTGAAATGGCTTTTTGGTGTGTTATCGGTCATAGTCTGGTATTTGCGTGGTATTTTTGGTAATACCACGTGTCAAGGGGAATTATGGGAATGGCAGATAGGTTGGGAAGAAGAGTAAGAAGGTAAAACTAATTAGAAAACTACGAAAAATATACAATTATCTACAGAAAACTACATTAATTTACAAAAACTTATTCCTAATATCACAGGCAAGTACTAAAACTATGGACAAACTATCTACGGACATGCAAAAACTACAGAAACAACAGGATTGACATCTACAACAAATACATTGATGCAGACGAGGTAAAATAAACGATAATTGACATACATTTACAACATATAAACATATTAATTATATTTATTTTATTTCTAACAGGAGGACAACTACAACGAAGCACCGGCCGGCATAACAAACGCAATGCGAACATTACGCCGTATACCGGCCGGCTCTGTTGTCCCCACACAGGGGATTGTTTATTGGCTGGCTGGTTGTGAGTATTGGCGTGCATCGTGGGCGATGGCGAGCGGCTCTGGTCCGGCCGCCCACGTTGCATCTGTCTGTTGGTTTGGTGCAGCAGACCGAGTGGCACTGGTCCGGCCACCCGAAGATGCATTGTCCAGTGTGTTGGCATTGGCATCGAAAAGTGATGCCAACGAATCGTGATATTGGCCGCATCCAAGTGGCTGCTGGTCCGGCCACCAGGATACGTTGTCGATTGTATTGTTGTTGGCCGCATCCGAGTGGCTGCTGGTCCGGCCACCCAGGATGCGTTGTCAGTAGAATTGGCCTGGCCTCCTCGGCCACGTTCGTCGACAATTTGTAACGGCGTTTTGAGTGGCTGGTGGTCCGGCCACCCAGTTGAGGAGGTGTTTGCTTTGGCGTGTGATTTTAATTTGTGTTTATTTGCAGGTACTTGTCGGCGTTTAGATGCTGTTGCTGGCGACCCTTGTCTGGTTTGTGTTGGCGTGAGAGGCGTTTGCAGGTGAGTATATGTGTTTATTGGCAGCCTCTCTCCTGATTCTCCTTCTTCTTTTGCAGGATTTGCTGGCGTCCGCCGGCTCAACACCAGGCCATCCCGCCCTCACATAATTGGCATGAGAGACGGGTGCGACCCAGTGGAGCGGCAACAGGCGCCAGCATCTGCGTCGTCGTTGGAAATGGCAGCTGTATGTTTGGAGTGGCGTGACGTCACGGCCATGGTCAGGCGGCAGCGTCATCAGAAAGGGGCCTCCTTTTCCTTCCCCTTGGCAGGAATTGTCAGTGTTGATGGCGAGGCAGCTTCCTGCTGGGCAGCTCTGTCTGGTGATTGGCAGGTAAGTGTGGATTTCATGTGTTTTGGCCGTTTTTCGTGTTGGCATGGCCATGGCATTCAGAGTGCCCTATGGTCCTGGAAAAGGAAAAAAATCCATCAGCCACACATACGAAAAAAAGGGCTCTCAAAATACCTACCGCCAGCCATTCAGACACACACACACAAACACCCATTACACTTGGGCGGCCGGACCTGTGCCGTTCGAGTTATGTGTGTCGTTGTCCGCCATTGCCCACAGCTGGTGGCCGGACCAGTGCCACTCGCTCTACATTAGGGCCACAATTGCCGACGCACACACACACAAACACCCATTACACTTGGGCGGCCGGACCTGTGCCGTTCGAGTTATGTGTGTCGTTGTCCGCCATTGCCCACAGCTGGTGGCCGGACCAGTGCCACTCGCTCTACATTAGGGCCACAATTGCCGACGCACACACACACTCACATCCATTTCACTTTGGCGGCCGGACCCGTGTCGCCACAGTAATATGTGTGCCGTCTACTCCTGGCTCCCAGCTGGTGGCCGGACCAGTGCCACTGGTTCTCCAAGAGGGCAGCCACAGCCACAACGACGACGAGGAGGTGCTAATTGCACCTACTTCTGACGACTTCGGATGACGCCAATTTCGACGACCAGGGGGGACGACGGGGTCGGCCGGTATGCAACGCAATGTCTTTACAAGCATTGTGTTTTGCTATGCCGGCCGATGCTCCGCTGTTTCTTGTCTTCCCTGTAATTATAGAAAAAGATATAGACATTATTTTAAATTGTTATGTTTATTGTAATATTGTAAACGTAAATCAATTGTACCTGTTTTGTCTCGTCTTTGTTCCAGTGTAGTATCTCTTTTATTACCTGTTTTTCCGTCGTCTTCACTCCAGTCTACTACTTATCAGTATTGTTATTTCTGCAAGTGCTTGTCTCTTTTTTTTATTTTCCACGCAAAGCACCTGCATTGTTTACCTTTTTCTCTTTATCTGTTCCTCAATTGACTACGCTACTTTCGAGCGAGGCCCCACTTTACTTTCTTGACTCACACCACACACACACACACACACACTTGACACACTATTACACACACTTGACGAGTCCCCCTCCCCCCTCTTTACAATTCGTACTTTTGGAGCCTTTTGCCCCGATCGTGGAGTGGTCTCGAGTCTGGGTCTCTGTCCAAATGGAAAGTCGTGTCGTGAACGTTGTGGAGTCGAGACGTGTTCGAGGTTTAGTTTAGTCCCTCCGTCAAAGTGCCGAATATTTTGTGTCTCTCTTTTTCCATTTTCCCTTTCCCCCCCCCCCCCCCCCCCCACTGCTGGCTGCGGGCCTATTTCGAGGTTACAAGTGTTTCGTTGCTGCAGTATTATATGTTTGTAAAGTTTATTGTGCCATCAAATGTACTAGTGTGTTTGAAGTGTCGTTTAAAGTTGATTTGTAAAACAAACACAAAAATGTACATAAATTAAATTAAGACATATACTACACAAAAAAAAAAAAAAAAAAAATATTAATAAAGCAACGCGCTTGGTTGCTGGCGGCTCACACCCCAGCCTCTCAGCCCCTCCCCTGTTGGAGCACTGAGAGCCCTCAACCCAAAGCGGGTATATATTGAAAAAAAAAAAAAAATAAAAAAACTGTGTGAATAATTTGGCTTGACAAAAACTCCACTCGCGTCGGTCGAAAAATGTATTACCAAATCCAACCAAAGCCAATCCAGCGCAGCTATGCCACGCGGATCCACTGCCAGAAGAGGACGACGACGACGAGGACCACACGGCGTCACAGCCAGGGATTGCCCCAAATCAGCCATTTCCACTGCCAGCTCCGACAGCGCCGCCGACGGCGAAGCCAGCGCCGACAGCGCAGCGACCGGCACCGTGGCAAACGCAGCGATACTGAGACGCCAATCCACCGACTACGCCACCTGGTTGGAGGCACTTCCTCCAATTCCTGGACCGGCTCCAGCCACCATTACCGGGTATGTGAGGACCACAAATGCCGACACCACCATCACGGCCACTCCGGCCACAAGCCCCATCCCCGACCCCGACCTGCCCTGCCCCAACAGCTGGGCGGCCATTCCCAATCTCACCAGCCAGGAGCAGTTCCAGATCGGCGACTGGGTGGAGGCGGTCCATACCCAGCAGCAGCAGACCATCAGCAGCAGCAGCGGTAGTCGCCGGCTTGAGGCATTGGCGGCAGCGGCAGCGGCAGCGGCGTCAGCCAAAAAGTTGCAATGTCAAGCCAAGCCAAGCCAAGCGGTACCAAGCGCGCCAATAATTCCGCTTCCCACACTCCAACACACACAGAGACGTATCGATGCACCGTATGCCGATGCATCGTGTGGAGAGAGCCGGAAACAGCAAGGAGCGAGAGAAGGCGCAAAGAGAGAGTGGGTAACGACCTCGTACCAGCGACAGTACGAGAGGGCACTCGAGCAGCCTCTGCACGAACAGCAGCCAACAAAAGATTCGTTTTCGATGCAACAGATTTTCGTTCTTTGTGGGGGCGGAAGGGGGTGGGGCGAAATTCTGAGATATACGTTTTATAGTGAGATCTAACAGAAGTGCGGATACCAAATTTGGTTACTCTAGCCTTAATAGTCTCTGAGATTTGTGGATGCCCCAGATTTTCGTCCTTTGCGGGGGCGGAAGGGGGTGTGGCGAAATTTGGACACGAAACGGTCAAGGTCAGATATCACAGGAGTGTGGATACCAAATTTGGTTGCTCTGGCTCTTATAGGTTCTGAGATCCTTGAACTCATATTTTGCAATTGGCAAAGCCGACCATGAAACCTGTGTGTTAGAGAGAGACAGAGCGAGAAAGAATGAAATTGTTTTCTTGATTCTGGCTATAATAACTATACGATCGGGTTGAGATTTTACACTCTAGAACATATAGTCATCTTCTACGATTCTGCATTTTTGGTTTTATCGTATCTTTAAAAATGTGGATGCCACAGATTTTCGTCCTTTGTGGGGGCGGAAGTGGGCGGGGCAAAGTTTTGAAATATTTTTGTAGCAGTGACATATCACAGATGTCTGGATCCAAAACATCGTTGCTCTAGCTCTTATAGTCTTTGAGCACTAGGCGCTGAAGGGGACGGACGGACGGACGGACGGACGGACGGACGGACGGACGGACGGACGGACAGACGGACGGACGGACGGACGGACGGACGGACGGACGGACGGACAGACGGACAGACAGACAGGGCTCAATCGACTCGGCTATTGATGCTGATTAAGAATATATATACTTTATGGGGTCGGAAACGATTCCTTCTGGACGTTACACACATCCACTTTTACCACAAATCTAATATACCCCAATACTCATTTTGAGTATCGGGTATAACAATGATGACATACATCAGCACACAAACAGCGACATCAAACACAAAAACGACAACTACAATTACGTCGGCAGCCAGACGACGATGCCTGCTAACAGCAATGTTAACAGGCGGACCCCCCCACCACCGCCGCCAGAGGAACATCAGCAGCAGCAGCAAACACATCAACAACAACAACATCAGCCAACGGCAACAAACACAGCCAATACCGATGATATCCCATCCACCTCTGCTGCAGCGGCCCGTTCGCCACTGAAGCGCGTCCGCGCCGAGGTGGATGATGATGACGATGATGATGATAGTGATGTTATGGTTGTTGAGTTTGATGACGACGATGACGACGACAATTTGGATGCCAATCATGCATCGGCCAAACGACGACTCCGGGAAAGTAACCAACAGGCAAGCAAATCCCATATCCCCCAAATTCAAAACCATCCCCATCATCACCAACAATCAAACCAGCAACAACATCAGCGGACAATTACACAAAATGCCCCTGCCCCTGCCACCGCCCCTGCCCCTGCCACTGCCAATGCTCCACTAGCTCTACCTCACTCACCTGCAAATGCAACTAGTAGTTGCGGCACAGGAACCCACAGCAGCAGCAGCGGCGGCGGCGTTGGGCTGCTCCAGCTGCCCTCCCTGAGTATGCCCAATGCCAGACAAATTCGGATGCTGCAGCGACAGCACCAACCAACGACAATTATTCCCCCCCCCCATCATTCTGCCAGCTGTCCCCGACATTATGCCCATTCTGGACAAGCTGCAGAATGACCCGAGGGTGGGCAACAGTAGCTATCACACCAAGCTCATCAGCCGCAATGGTGTCCGTATCCAGGCCCGCGACATGGCTACCAGAGATGCCATCATGGCAATCCTGGGCGATGGCGGCGGCAACGAGGCGATGACTGGCCACTACACACACCAGCACAAGAGTGACCGTGGGCTACGGATCGTCGTGCGAGATCTCCATCACTCCACAAGCACCCAACTAATAACAAATCAGATGGCCGAACTGGGCTATTCAGTTAAATTTATTAGAGCCATTAAAGCGAGATCCGATGGACAGCCACTCGACCAGTTCGAGTTGGAGATAGCCCCCAAGCCGGATGAAAGCCACCACGATGTCCTCCAATTAACCCAGCTGGGCAACCAGTTAGTGATCGTTGAGAGGCAGGCAAAGCCGGTGGACCCAGCCCAGTGCCACAGATGTCAGGCTTTTGGGTACACCCGCACCTACTGCAGGCGTTCATTCGTCTGTATGAAGTGTGCGGGTGCCACGGCATGTGCCAAGCCAAGGGCAGACGCCCCTAAATGCGCCAATTGCCAGGGCGCCCACATCAGCGCCTACAAGGGATGTCCGGCATTCAAGGCAGCAAGGGGCCGCCTTCTGTCGCACCGAGTGGCCATGCAGGAGTTGCGTCGCAAGCGCAGCTCGCTTCTGCAGCCATTGCCAGAGCAGCAGCCACCAGCAAAAACAACACCAGCACATCCAGGGCGCCGACAGCAGCAGCAGCAACAGCCAGCTCAAACGCCAGCCAATCCCTGGCGCGGACAGCAGCAGCAGCAGGCAGCATGGACGCCACTCAATGTCTCCTCTCCTGGGCGACGAAGAGGACAACAACATCAGCAGAAGCAGCAGCAGCCAATACAGACAAAAAAACAGACGCCTGCTGCCTCTGGCCCACGCACTGGGCGACGACGTCCAGAGCAGCCATTGAGCCATTCCCAGGCACCACAACAGCAGCAGCTACAGCAGCTGCAACAGCAGCCGCAGCGCGAACAACAACAGCGACAGCAGCAGCAGCAGCAGCTTGCCAACAACCGCTCCCGGCAGAAGATGCAGCCGAAACGCCAATCTTTGGAGGGATCCTGCAGCCAGGCACTGTTGGAGAATACGCAGAGGATGACGCGATTGGAAAAGAGGCTGGAAGTGATGATGTCACTACTCACCTCGCTCATCCAATCCCAGGCAGTGACGGCAACTCCAGCAGTTCCAGAAACATCGGAAAATCCACCAACAATGGCAGCAGCAACAGTGGTTGCCCCAGCTCCAGCAGCCAGGCGGTCAAAGAAACCACCACGATCAGAGCCACCACAAAAAACGTTAGGGCCAACGCCAGCCGCCATTCCAGAGACGGATCCTGAAATGGATGAAGAAAATGATGACGATGAGATGTGGGCAGATGACGACTCCATGGATGACATTAGGGCCTACGCCCGCAACATGAGGTACCATCTTGACAACCAGATATCCTGGAACGCTGTGTACTAATTGGACACATCTCTGCCACTGCATTGGATTAAATGACAAATGCATATCACTCGCATGCCACAACAAAAATGAACAACGGACGCTGCCGCCATCAAAGCATTCAGAGTGCCATGTGTACCTGGAATGGAAATACACACACACACACAAACATCCATTACACTTGGGCGGCCGGACCTGTGCCGTTCGAGTTATGTGTGTCGTTGTCCGCCATTGCCCACAGCTGGTGGCCGGACCAGTGCCACTTGCTCTACATTAGGGCCACAATTGCCGACGCACACACACACTCACATCCATTACACTTGGGCGGCCGGACCTGTGCCGTTCGAGTTATGTGTGTCGTTGTCCGCCATTGCCCACAGCTGGTGGCCGGACCAGTGCCACTCGCTCTACATTAGGGCCACAATTGCCGACGCACACACACACAAACATCCATTACACTTGGGCGCCGGGGCTGGAATAGGCCCTGGGCTGACGAGGTACCGTTCTGGCTATCAGGGCTGGTCGAGCTCCTCCTCGTCGCGCCCGCCTCCGATCCAGGCTGGTGGTTCTTTTCTTCCGAGTCGGCGGTAGCAGCCACTGAGTGAAGTGACTGGCTATAACTCAAAGAGAGAGTGATCAACGGTAAGCGAGCGTACATCCACCCATACTTACCCTATGGGCGCGATGCCTACTGAGCTTTACTCTGGACTCCTGGCCCGAGCAGACCGTGTCCAACCCCAAGAAGGTCGTCAATCAGGATTTTAAAGCAATCTGCCATGGCTAAATTAATTTGGGGTTTGTCACTCAAACTCCAACGCACTCATAACACTCACGAAGCTCCCGGGGTGAGTTTCTCTCCTCCTCTCACCGGCCCAAGATGGATGGCGACGGAGTTGCCATGTCAGGCAACTGAGTTGCCTGCACCGCGCGAGTATGCGGTTGGCCGTTTTAAGGCCCGACATAATGCACCAGTTGCCCCAGCTTCTTTAGGATGAGCTCCACGTTTTTCTGTAGGTCTGATCAGAGCAACAGCTGCTGACCAGGGCTACAAGACGGCGATAGCCTACTCATCGCAGGCGTGTCCCACCGTCAGAGGGTGCTGCTACGTAGCACGTAGAGGAAGACGAGCACCGGCAGATGGCGCTGCATCATACATCCTAGAAGTATACCACGACTTTTCGGCCCCCTCACCACGGGTCTATAGGATGTGGCAAAGTGGAACTGATGGGGATATTTAGAGGCTCACACTGCACATCGGCGCTTTCTGAGGCCATCGGGTACACAACGGGTCCCGGAGCTGTCCTCCTGCCAACCCCAGCGCTACGGCGGCGTACCCTCTAACGGGGTGCTGGATACCGAGAAGCGGCGGTATAACCCCAGCGACTATCGTCTGGATGAAATTCCCGGCCATCGCGGGATGCCCAGGATAAGCCTTTATAGTGGACCCATCGGTGCCATAGGCGCCTTGGTAGGTACTATACCGCCCGTAACACCGAGACCAGTAAGGTGTTACGTACGACCCACTGGAACCCCCCTTACGTACATTAGACTGTGGGCTGACGGCGTCGGCATTCTATGACCTGAGTAGGCAGGCTGAACCCCTGTTGAAATGGCTCATAGGTTAATGTCTCCACCGCCCCCGTCTCGTTAAAACCTTGGCAGGCCTCGTTTAACGCTTCCTGGCCGTCCCACTATGGTGGTTGCGTAGGCTTGGTTGATTCATATCCCAACTAGCACCGATCTGGCTCTGAACCCTGGTGCTCATAAGGCCCAGGGTCAACCCTCGCATGGACCTCACTCCACGGAAAGACACCCATGGGATCACCACGGTGACTACGTACTGCGGCCAGGAATAACGAACTCGAGTGGAGATTCTTTTCACATGGAAAACACCCCTCACACACCAAACACACAGATAGAGAAGATGACTGAGGACGCAGTCTTTGGTAGGCGCAACGCCCTTACCAGATCCCCACCACCGTCAGCACCTGCGAAAGCTCAGGGATCGAGCATGTTCAAGCCCGGCCCGGATGGCAAAGAGAAGGAGCGACCGCACTCTGACCCATTAGAGCTGCTAAAAAACCTGGGTACTCGGGCCAATGAGCTGGTCAAGAGGATGAACGACCAGCGGCATGTGGACAACGTGATGAAAGATTTAGCCCTGAGAGTGGTAACCCTTCAGGCCCTGGTGGTCAAGAATTTCGAGAAGCTGCACACCAGGACAATTGAGACCGCCACCACTGGTACCCAAACAGCTGCGAAGCCGCCACACACCGGCTCAAAGAGGCTGCGCGAGTCGCCTCAAATGGCTGCGGAGCCCACAAAGAGGCAGAGAGGCACAAAGCTTCAACAGGCGTCGACCCAGCTCAAACCGCCGGCGCAGTCCCAGGATGAACTAACCCCCTCGGGTACAGTGGACCATGGTGCCACCCCAGCCGCTAAGAAACAGCTCAAGTGGCAGCAGGTGGGCCCTAGGGTAAGGAAAAAAAGGGAGCCCCGTGAGCGCGAGCCAAGGCCAGACGCAATAATTATTCAACCCCAGGGCGAGCTTAGCTATAGCGACATCCTCCGTATGGTCACCAGGCGCCAGGATGGCAAGCTTCAGGAGGTAGGGGATAATGTTAACAGAATCCGGAGGACGGCAAAGGGCGAGCTGCTGCTCGAGCTCAACGGCGCGAGCAAAAGCAACACAGCTAAGCTCAAGGAGGATATCAGCGCGGCACTGGGACTGCAGACGGGCATCAGGGCGGTGTCAGAAGAACTCTGCGTGGAGGTCAGGGATCTCGACAGCCTGGTCGAGAAGGAGGACATCGCAGCAGCGATAGCTGCATCGATAGACGCCCCCAGCGTGGACACCAGCGCCATTAAAAGTCTGAGGCCATCGTTCGCTGGTACGCAACTGGCAGTTGTGTGCCTGCCGCCCGTGCAGGCAAGAGCCCTACTCATGGTGGGGAAACTTAAAGTCGGATGGACAAGCTGTAGGATCCGGGAGCGGACAGCTCAACGACGATGCTACAGGTGTCTGGAGTTTGGGCATCTAGCAATCAGGTGCAAGAGCGCGGTGGATCGCACCGGATGCTGCCTCAGATGCGGCGTGAACGGGCACAAGGCGGCAACCTGTCAAAGCGATCCGCGGTGTTTCATCTGCACCGCTAACAACAGCAATGAGACGAACCATTATGCGGGTAGCAGGAGATGTCCAGCAGCCAGGAGCGTGCCCAGCTTGCCGGCCCAATAATGAAGGTTATGCAGCTCAACCTCAACCACTGCGCTGCGGCTCAAGACCTGCTGAGCCAATCCATAAGAGAATTGGCAATTGACCTCGCCATCCTCAGCGAGCCATATCAAACTAGGGAGTCCCCTGGGTTCATCTTGGATGCCACCAAAAAGGCCGCGATATGGCTATGCGGGGCCACGCCATTGCAGCTTTCCCTCTCAAGCGCTGCTGCTGGGTTTGTGCGCGCCAAGGTCGGAGGTGTGTGGATATACAGCGTCTACCTTGCCCCAAGCCTGACGCTCTCCGAGTTCGCAGGTACTCTAGACAACCTAGCGGCTGATGCTAGAGGACGTCACCCAATAGCCATTGGAGGGGACTTCAACGCGTGGGCTGAGGAGTGGGGAAGCGTGGCGACGAATGCGAGAGGTAGAGCTCTGCTGGAGATCATTGCGCCCCTGGACATCGCGCTCCTCAACGAGGGAAACCAGCATACCTTCTCCAGAGCAGGAACAGGATCGGTCATCGACCTTACATTTGTCAGCAGCTCACTTTTTAATTCATCGGGCTGGAGCATCAGCAACATCTACACAGGGAGCGACCACAGGGCAATTATATGGGACACAGGCCAACAGACGTGTAGCGTAGAGACAGCTGCGCCCAGATGGAGATGCTATCGCGCCGAAACGCTCAATACGGCCCTGTTCATGGAGCTTATGTCCAACCTCACGGCGAATGGAAATGCTGAATGCATGGCCAACCATGTCATGGAGCATCTGGAGGCAGCATGCAATGCCACCATGGCGCAGAGGAAGCACTACGGTCGCCACCACCAACCTGTGTTCTGGTGGAACGAGGACATTGCCGCGCTACGCCGGGAATGCAACCAAGCTCGACGCCGCTACCAGCGCTCGCGCGGAAGCACTGCCTTTCCGCAATGGCAATCCACGTTCAGGGACTGCAGAAGGGCCCTCAAGGCGGCCATTAGGGATAGCAAGCGCCAGTGCTTTCTCAAGCTATGCGACTCTGCGGAGCAGGACCCATGGGGAAGGGCGTACAAGTTGGTGACGAACAAACTTTGCGCCAAGAGGCAGGCACCCCCATCGGACCCCGACACGACAAGATCTATCGTGGAGGAACTCTTTCCGCACAGGGCTGACCACATCGGGGATGTCCGTTGCCTCACACTGCAGCCGCACAGTCAGGCACACATCGAGGAGGTGTCACTCGAGGAAGTCGAAAGCGCAGCCAGGAGCATCAGCCCGAACAAGGCTCCTGGGCCGGACTCTATCCCGAACAGAGCCCTCTTGCTCGCCCTCTCCACGCGTCCGGACATCTTTGCGAAGCTGCTAAATCAGTGCCTTCGGGAAGGAGTGTTCCCTGTGAGGTGGAAAATACAGAAGCTGGTGCTTATTCCCAAGCCAGGCAAGCCGCCGGGGACAGCGTCGTCGTATAGGCCTATCTGCCTGATCGACACCGCGGGTAAACTGCTTGAGAAGGTGGTCTGCGCGCGACTGGAACGCTCCATCGCGGAGGCTGGCGACCTCTCACCGCACCAATACGGCTTTCGCAAGGCCCGATCCACGATAGACGCCGTTCGTAAGGTGGTGGACATTGCCTCCGGTGCAATTGCCGGCACTAGGTGGAAAGGCGGCGGGAAAGAGTACTGCCTAGTAGTCACCCTAGACATTAAGAACGCGTTCAACACGGCGAGGTGGAGCTGCATCCTAAGGGCGCTGGAGAGTTTCGACACACCCAGGTACCTGCAGCGGATGGTACAAAGCTACTTTGAGAGAAGGCTGCTTTTGTACGACACGCAGGCTGGCACGGAGGAATACGAGGTATCGGCAGGCGTCCCGCAGGGTTCAGTGCTAGGCCCCACTCTGTGGAACGCAATGTATGACGGCATCTTGCGACTCAGCCTCCCCCACGGAGTACACATGGTGGGTTTTGCAGACGATGTGGCTGTCCTAGTGGTGGCAAAAGACCTGTCCGTCGTGGAAACGACCTGCAACCAAACGATAGCGCGCATTCAACAGTGGCTGGACCTGGTCGGGCTCGAACTCGCACCCCACAAAACAGAGGCAGTGCTAGTATCCAGCCGGAAGAAAGTCGAGACGGCCAACATCTCAGTGGCAGGTACCCCGGTTTCGTCTAAGCGCGCTATCAAATACCTTGGTGTCCTGGTGGACACACGTCTCTGCTTTCGGGAGCACTTGGCCTACATGGGCACGAAGGCGGCGACCACCAACTGTGCGCTCTCGAGGCTAATGCTGAACACCCGAGGACCAAAGCAATGGCGGCGACAACTGCTAACGAGTGTCACGAGATCGGTGATGCTATATGCGGCGCCAATCTGGGCAAAGGCCCTTCGAACAGCGAGCTACGCACGGGGTCTGGCAGCCACGCACCGCCTCTCTTCGATTCGGATCACCAGTGCCTTCCGAACGGTCTCGGACGAGGCAGCACACGTGATCGCGGGCATAGCACCCCTGGAATTCCTGGCGGATGAACGGTCCACATACTACCAGGAAACACATGGCAGAGGAATGGACGCGGCGGCGAAAAGGCAGGTACGCATGGCGTGCAAACAGGAGAGTCTCAGAAGGTGGCAACAGCGCTGGGACACGACCACTAAGGGGCGTTGGACCCACCAGCTTATCCCGTCCATCGACGCGTGGGTAAGCAGGAAGCACGGGCAGGTCAACTTTTACCTGACTCAGCTCCTCAGTGGTCATGGCTGCTTCCGAAGCTACCTTCATCGCTTCGGGCACGCGGACTCCGCAGAATGCTCTTGGTGCGGGCACTACGTGGAGGAGGATGCCGAGCATGCGATATTTTCGTGTGGCAGGTTCGCAGCGCAGCGCCAGCGGCTAGAAGAAGCGCTGGGTTGAGCCGTAGTCAAGCAGAGCTTGGTGCCGTGCATGCTCCTGTCCCCGGAAAACTGGGAGGCGACGAGCTGCTTCGCGGCGACCATTATGAGGGAACTGCGCGCTGTTGAGCACCAGACAAGAGTCCAGTTAGTCTAAACGAAGCCTGCACATGTGTGAAGCATTGCTTCACGGCCGTACCACACATGTTGGGCTTCATAGCCTAACCTTTATTATAGTTTGCTTTAAGTATAAAATAAGTTGTAAATACAAGCAATTAAATGGAATTTAAAAAAAAAAAAAAAATTACACTTGGGCGGCCGGACCTGTGCCGTTCGAGTAGGTGTGTCGTTGTCCGCCATTGCCCACAGCTGGTGGCCGGACCAGTGCCACTCGCTCTACATTAGGGCCACAATTGCCGACGCACACACACACTCACATCCATTTCACTTTGGCGGCCGGACCCGTGTCGCCACAGTAAAATGTGTGCCATCTACTCCTGGCTCCCAGCTGGTGGCCGGACCAGTGCCACTCGCTCTACATTAGGGCCACAATTGCCGACGCACACACACACACTCACAGATGAGGCACATTGTGTATTCTAGTGAGTGCGGTCGTGTTTTTAAATCGTTCCGTATAATTCAGTGGAAAACGTCGGAAGTTAGCCTGGAAAAGAGGCAAAGAGTAGTTAGCGCGAGCCATAGTAGTGCTGCGTTACTTACCTGCGCGGAACGCAAGTCCGCAAGCAGAGAAGCGGCCACCTGGCCAATAGTACTGGCCGAAATCCCAGTGGGACGCCGTCGAGCCCTAGGCCGAAGGGGGGGGGGGGGGGGGGGGAGGAACAGCAGGTAAGTGCCTGTTTTCCTATTCTTCTTCGCTGTGATTCTTGGCGCCACTTGTTGGTTGCTGCCTTCTTTTTGTTTTTGGGCAAAATTGGCCAAGCACACCGCAAGTGGTGTTGGATAACGACGGAAGAACAGCTGACTGACAGCTAAGTGCTGGAAAACGACAGCGTCTGGCCAATAGAGGGCGCGGCCACAGCAACCGGAGTTGCCAGATCAACGGCCAGATCGGAGATGAGCGATCAGCGGGAACAAGCTGCGGCTTGCAGCACTCCACTGACAAGCTCATTCGCCTGGGATGAGGAGTATCCCTTTCGCCGGAAAAATGCTCTGGCGCGATCGCCAAACCAGCTGGCGGAAGCAGTGGAGGAGCGCGCAAGATGCTCTCCTCCAACGCTGCAGCGCCCCCAAGAGGAGCAAGCAGACCAGAAGGAGAGGGCCATGGCGCATTTGGGGGGCTTGGGCCAAAAGGCCAGAGAGTTGAGGAAGCTGATGGTGCTCCCAAAGAGGTCCATCACGAACCCAATGAGGGATCTGGTGGATGAGATCGAATATCTGCAGCGAGAGTTGGAATCGTGCTGGCAGGCGATCTCTGCGGAGCAGGCTGTAGCCAAGGTTACACAGCCGGCAGTGACGGAGAGGGCGGGAAAGAGGGCACGGCCAGAGCCCAGGAACACCACCCACCCGTCCCCGTCCCCGTCCCCAAGGCCGAAGAAGCCAAAACATGGACCCAAAAAGTAAAAAAAAACGGAGAAGAAGCCGCAGGAAGGCCAAATGAGGGACGCCGTAGCTCGCAAGGGACCGGAGGACGCCCCAAAGGATCGGGAGGTGGGGTGGGTGAAGGTCGTAGCTAGGCAAAGGCCAAAGCCAAAGCAGCAGCAACGACCAAGACCGCCACGCAGCGATGCAATAGTCATCGCCGCCACCAGCACTGTCTCATATGCAGACATTCTAAGGAAGGTCAAGCTAGAGCAATCGGTGCAAGGGGTGCGACGCACGGCAAAAGGAGAGCTGTTGCTGATGCTGGAAAAATCGGCGGACCCGAGAACCCACGAGATGCAGGCAGCAGTCAAGGAAGCGCTAGGAAGCACGGTTGAAGTAAGGAGTCTTACCGAAACTGTCATCTTGGAGGTAAGGGACATAGACGAAGTGTCCACCCAAGAGGAAGTCCTAGCGGAACTCAAAGCGCAGGCAGGGGTGGAAATCTGCGAGGCCGCAGCCATCTCCATCAGACCAGCCTATAGGAGCACGCAGACCCTGACTCTGAAAGTTCCACCGGCTATAGCAAAGCCCCTCCTGGAGAAAGGAAGAATTCGCCTGGGGTGGGGGTATTGCAGAATACGACCCAAGTCAACTCCCCGAAGATGCTACAAGTGCATGGAATTTGGCCACATCGCGCCTAATTGTAAGAGCAGCCAAGACTTCACGAAGTGCTGCTACAATTGCGCAGGAGCCGACCACCAGGCCAAAGATTGCAAAGACGCACCAAGTTGCATTCTTTGCAAGCGCCACCGGGTGAAGGACCCGAAGCACCAAACGACGAGTTCGAGGTGCCCGCAGTACCAAAAGGCGATGCAGCAAATGAAGGATAGATGAAAATCATCCAACTAAACCTCAACCACTGCGAGATGGCACAGCAGCTGCTGGACCAGACCATAAGGGAGCACCGTATTGATGTAGCAGTCATAAGCGAGCAATACCGGAATCGCAACTCGGGAGAGTGGATTGCTGACTCGAGCAAGAAGGCAGCGATATGGAGCTGTGCGAGTCCCACACAGCAACTACTGCAAACGTACGTCGGAGACGGATTCGCCAGAGCCCGGATAAATGGAGTGCACATATATAGCTGCTACCTGCCCCCGAGCCTCAGCCTACAGCAGGCGACGCAGGCACTGGAAAGGATTGCTGAAGATGCGCGGGAGAAACACCCTACGCTCATAGCCTGCGATTTCAACGCTTGGGCGACGGAGTGGGGATGCCCGAGAACGAACCCAAGGGGACAGGCGCTCTTAGAATGCTTTTCGACGTTGGATGCCGTACTGCTGAACACAGGCACACAGCAGACGTTCGGCAGAGCTGGAACGGGGGAGCAGCAGCCTCAGCCGCAGGACAACGTGGGAAGTTAGTGGCTTATACACCGGGAGTGACCACCAAGCCCTCATATGTGAAATCCAGGAAACGGGCGCACCTAACCCGTTCATTGGTAAGCAGATCGGTTATAAGACCGAAACGCTAGAGCCGGATATGGTCCGGGCCATGTTTGAGGACTACGAGACCAACGGTACGGCTGACGAGAGAGCAAGCCAACTGGCTATACATACGCTGGAAGCATGTGATGCCTCCATGCTAAGGAAAAGAAGAAGCCTGAACAACCGCAGGCCAACGTATTGGTGGAACGCTGCAATAGGTAGCGCCAGGCAGGAGTGCCAGCGGAAAAGACGACTATACCAGCGTTCGAGAGGTTCCCCGAAATTCGAGAGGCTCCAAGGAGAATATAAAGAAAGCAGACGCTGCTTGAAGAGGCAGATCAAGGATGCCATTCGTGTCTTTCGTAGTGATCAGACGTGTTTTTGTTTTGCGCTCCGCATTTTTTCCTTTTGTTTTGAATAAACAGCCGGTGTTTTCCTAACTAAATTCTAAATTTACTTCCTAACCAGACGACAATCTGGAAATCTATTCTATTACGCGAGTGCATGCCTTTTGATTTGTGTTAAAACATTATTTAACTTTTTATTTTTCGGCGTCGGCTTGTGCTTGTGTTTGTGTTGTTGCAGTGAGTGAGTACGCATTACATTGCATTGCAGTCCGCTCTCGTCTGGTAGCTTTTGTTGTTTTATCACTCTCTCGCTATCACCTCAACTTCAATAACTGTTCTTTCTCTCTCGCTCTTTAAACTTTCTGAGCAATAGCGCTCTCTGCTTAGTAGCTCTCGCTATAACCGCTCTCCACTCTGCTCTCTTTTTTTTACCAATTCCGCTTTGAGCGTTGTCTGGCACATTGGTCTGATACCAATTTGTTTTGCAAACAATAGTATATATATAAATAAATAATAAAATAAAATGGAATACGCTGTGGTCTGTGCCAAAAAAAGCTGTAAGAAGCAGATCACCCACGATCAGCCGAATGTCCCCTGCTGGCTCTGCGACAGCGTAGTGCACGCAAAATGCGCTGGATTTTCTGGCCTCGTGAGTGATGCCATAGCCAAACGTAATGGCTTGCATTACAGTTGCGAGGCATGCCGTGCGGTGGAGAAAGAC
Source organism: Drosophila miranda (assembly GCF_003369915.1). Taxonomy (NCBI): domain Eukaryota; kingdom Metazoa; phylum Arthropoda; class Insecta; order Diptera; family Drosophilidae; genus Drosophila; species Drosophila miranda. The sequence goes on from NW_022881625.1 coordinate 1,498,786, forward strand.
ATGGTGGCTTTCATGAGGCAGACGCGGAGTGGCTTTAAGGAGCTGACCGTTGGTTTTAAAAACCAATACGATCGGCTCCTAGCCATGGAGGCTCAGTTTAGCGGTTTAAAACTGCTGAATGAGTCTCCGAGGCGCAAAAAGGTCACTCCGCGGGATCTGCAATTGCCAACCGTCACTCAGCCGTGCGCCGCCGAAAAACTGACTCCGACCACTCCAAGTGTGCAGCAGTTGATCTCGTTTGCCACTCCAAGGGCAACGACAGCTGCTGGCGACGCAGATTCGGTAGCCGAATTCATCGCCTCGGAGAATGTGCAGCCAAGTACGTCTGCAGCGTCCGTGTCCGTGGTGTCCGCAAGTTCGCTAGTTGTCCCGTCTATACCGATCCCACCAGTAAATAGACGTTCCGGACCTCCGGATATTGCCACCACAGGTACTAGGCCTGTGGTGACTAAACCACTGGTGGGAGTCCCACCAAAACGACAAGTTTTTGTTTCACGGCTGGCCCCTGACCTCACATCTAATGATGTAATTGCTTTTATTCAAAGCAAAATAAAAGCCGTGGGTTTAAAGGTGGAGAAATTTAACTTCTCTTATGCCAGGGAGATAGCCTCGTTTAAGATAAGCATCTCCCCAACTCAATTTGACACCATTTGCTCCGCCAAATTTTGGCCGGAGCATTTGGTGGTGAAGGAGTTTAAGGCTAAGAAGAAGAATAGGCCCCCCATATCCCTTCCAAACCTTTCCAGTGTGCCACCCTCAACCTCAACCTCAACTTCCTCTTCCTCAACTTCCCGTCTTGCTTCCACCTTTCCAAAAAACTAACTTCTCTTTTAGTAACCTATCAGAATGTAAGAGGCTTGCGTAGTAAGCTCAGCATTCTTTTCCGGGATAGTGTTGCATTTGCTTCCCACGTTATTGTGTTTACTGAAACCTGGTTAAAGCCGGACATTCTTAGTTCCGAGGTTTTGGCAGGTCGGTACACAACTTTTAGAAAGGACCGTTCGTCTCGACGGGCAGGGGGGGTTCTAATTGCAGTGGACTCTTACTTCACGTCGGAACACTTCACAGTCCAAGTTCAACAGGAACTGGAATTCCTGTGTGTAAGACTGATTCTTCCCGCTTTCGCTATATTCATTACTTGCTCGTATATCCCACCTTCTTCGGATATTTCAATTTATGAGCAGCACTTGTCCGCTTTAACCGCTGTTTCTTCCTCGCTATCTGATAAAGATCGTATGATAGTTCTTGGTGACTTCAACTTGCCAGGAACTGTTTGGTCTTCGGTAAACGAGTCTAGTATCCTAGTGCCCATGTCACGACATGACTTTGTTGACGGCTTGCTTGACCTATCCCTGTCTCAAGTCAACCATGTGAATAATTCCTTGGGTCGATTGCTTGATCTGTGCTTTGTATCGGATCCGACCATAGTGTTGTTAACCCGAGCCCTTCCGCTCACTATACCTGAAGACGCCTACCACCCTACTTTCGAGGTGTCGCTAGATATAGGACCAACTGTATTGGATCGGTCGAGTAGGCTGCCCGAACGTGTCCGCTGCTTTCGTAAAGCCGAGTTTGCGAAGCTTAATAACCTCATTAGGGATTTTGATTGGTCCGCTTTGTACTTGTGCACTGATATCATAAAAGGCACAAACATTTTTTACAATGCTCTTGGCACATTTTTCGATTCTTGTGTCCCGCTTTCTTGTCCGACTAGATCTGGAAAACCCCCTTGGTTTACCAAAGAGTTATCCAGTCTAAAAAACTTAAAATCAAGACTTTATAAAAAATTTCAAGAAGTGGGTTCTCCTACTTCTCACTCTCGCTATGTATTAGCTCGGTCAAACTTTTCAGTTCTTAATGCTCAATGCTATAAGAACTACCTATCTCGATGCAGGATACGTTTTTCTCAGGACCCTAAACAGTTTTACAGCTTCGTAAACAGTAAGCGTAGAACGTCCGCACACCCATCCTCGCTATCATTTTGTAATACGTCGGCAAATAATGATCAGGCAATTGCCGATCTTTTTGCCCAATTCTTCCAAACCACCTATTCTGAGGAAAGCTACTCTGGTCATCCGTACCCATACGGTTTACCGAGGTCGAACGGCATTTTCAGTCCCTTGTTAAATGAATGTTCCCTACTTCATGATCTTCGACTAGTTAAGCCGGTGTTTTCACCGGGTCCAGACGGGGTTCCAGGTTGTGTACTCAGGTACTGCGCCGAGGCTCTGTGTGGACCTTTGCTTAAACTATTCACCCTATCCATTGATTCTTCTTGCTTCCCCCCGATCTGGAAGGAATCGTTTATAATTCCTCTCCATAAAAAAGGTAGCAAGTCTGATGCAAAAAATTATAGAGGTATAGCAAAGTTATCCGCTATTCCTAAAATGTTTGAGAGGGTTTTAACTCCGCACTTGCAACATCTCTGCAAGTCACTTATATCTCCAACTCAGCATGGATTTATAAGGCGGCGATCAACCACCACGAACTTGTTAGAGTTTACCTCTTTCATTATTAAAGGCTTTCAAGGTAACTTACAGACGGATGTTATTTACACCGACTTTAGTAAAGCATTCGACTCTGTAAACCATTCCCTTTTAGCGCATAAACTTGACCTTTTAGGGTTTCCGCCCAACCTCCTGAGATGGATTTCTAGCTATCTTTGTTCTAGGTCTCAAAGAGTCCTCTTCAAAAACTCCCTCTCTTTCCCAGTAAAGGTTTCTTCGGGAGTACCACAAGGCAGCCATCTAGGCCCCTTACTCTTCACACTCTTTATTAATGACTTACCTTCAGTATTAACATACTCTCGAGTACTTATGTATGCGGATGATGTTAAACTCTGTGTCCAGTACAAGGACATTTCATTTCATTCTCGCTTGCAATCCGATCTCAATAACTTTCAGTCATGGTGTTGTGCAAACTTGTTACACCTTAATGCCTCGAAATGCAAAGTTATGACATTTCATCGTTCTAGCCCTTTGTTGGCTCCTTACACCCTATTTGGTGGTTCTCTTGAGAGAATTACCCTGGTGGATGATCTGGGTGTTATGTTAGACCCCAAGTTAAAGTTTTCCGAACACATTTCTACCATGGTAAATAAGGCCATGAGCGTGCTTGGGTTTATAAAGAGGTGGTCAAAGGAATTTGACGACCCCTATATAACAAAGACTCTCTATACCTCGCTTGTTCGTCCGATCTTAGAATACGGCTCCTGTGTATGGTGCCCTCAGTACAAAGTACACCAGGACCGTATAGAATCAGTACAGAAAAACTTTTTACTCTTTGCTCTGCGGGGCCTTAACTGGGATGCGGGTGTAAGACTCCCATCTTACTCTAGTAGACTACTATTAGTAAACCTCCCATCCTTAGTTAACCGTAGAAAAATGCTTGGTGTGATATTTATGCACAACTTGATCAGGGGTGACATAGACAGCCCTGATCTGTTGAGCCGCATAAACTTCACGATTCCTATTAGACTGACTAGAAATTTTATACCGTTGTTCCTTCCACTTTGTAGATCGAATTATTCCTTGCATGAACCGTTTAGGGTCTTATGCTCGGATTATAATTCCCTCTACCATATTATATCCACCACTAATTCTCTTCCTCTTATTAAATTATTAATCCTTACACACCTTTCTATTAATTAGTAACTGTAGTGGTATTTGTACTTTGATTGCATGCTTAGTTTCTTAGTAAGTTTAGTACTAATTTTCCTCGAATGTTAGTCTAATAGCTATCTTTCTTGCATGTTCGCGTTTGGTTCGGCTACGCACCGCGCGTCATGCGGCAGCGCCCCTCGGTCGGTTGGGCGGGAGGAGGGCTGCGTTTTGCCTGGGATCCGCGCGTAACAGCCTTCTGCTGGTGTCACACGGGCCACTTGACGGTGCAGTAACTGCATCGCCTCTTGGAAGATGCAGTCATTGCATGTCAACGTCCACACAAGCGCAAATGCTTCGAAAAGCTCTGCGATGACGCAGATGCGAACCCTTGGGGCTACGCATACAGGCTGGTAATGAAGAGACTGCGAGTGTTCAGTCCCCCGTCGCCAATATGTGCAGATCTGCTGGTTAACATAGTAGAAACCCTATTTCCAGAGAAAGTGGCAGCCCAGAGGGTGATGGATAGAATACCGCCACCTGAAATAGAAGCCACCACGGGAGCAGAAGTCCTCGAAGCTCTACAACGGATCAAGAACGGCAAAGCACCAGGACCTGATGGGGTCCCAAATGCCGTTCTCCGCACGGCTATTGAGACCAATCCACAAATGTACGTGGATTTATTCAATGCGTGCATGTCCGAAGGGACCTTCCCCAGACCATGGAAGCGACAGCGGCTAGTCCTCTTACCCAAGGGGAACAAGCCGACCGAGGAGCCATCATCCTATAGACCACTCTGCATGCTCGACACAGTGGGTAAGATCCTCGAGCGCATAATCCACACCAGGCTGGAGAAGGCAGTAACGCGTCAGCTCTCACCGAGACAGCACGGGTTTCGCAAAGGCAGGTCCACGGTGGACGCAATCGGCGAGGTATGTGAGATAGCAAAGCGAGCTATCGATGGCACCCGATGGATGTACGGGACCAAAGAGTATTGCATAGTGGCAACACTCGATGTCCAAAATGCATTCAACTCTGCCAATTGGGACCGCATACTAGAAGAATTGAGAAACTTTCAAATACCGCCGTATCTGCAGAATATCATCGCGGACTACCTAAGAGACCGAGTTCTCATATATGAGACGGATAAAGGGACACGTGATCACCAAATCACTGGAGGAGTTCCCCAAGGATCGGTCCTCGGCCCGCTGCTGTGGAACATCATGTATGATGGAATCCTCAAGATGGATATGCCAATGGGCGCCACGGTGATAGGCTTTGCCGACGACATAGCAATAGTCGTAGTGGCAAAACAGAAAGAAGCGGCGGAAGAAATCTGCAACGACGCGGTAGAGAGAGCCAGAACATGGCTATCAGGGAGGGATCTCTCATTAGCCACCCACGAAACGGAGGCGGTGCTCATAAGCAGCAGGAAAGTAGTGGAGACGGCCACGATCCGAGTAGGAGACTGCACTATTAGCTCCAGTCCAAGCCTGAAGTACCTGAGGGTCATGATTGACCACAGACTCAGCTTCAAGCATCACATGGCGTATGCAAGCAGCAAAGCAGGAAAGACGGCAGTGGCCCTATCCCGCATCATGGCCAACACCGGAGGCCCGAAACAGCCAAGGCGAAAGCTACTAGCGAGCGTAGTTGGCTCAACGCTAATGTACGCTGCACCAATATGGGTTGATGCAATGAAGCATAAAACATATGCCCGAGAATGCAACGCAGTCCAGAGGCTGTGTGCCCTGAGGGTGTGTTGCGCATTCAGAACGGTATCCCAAGACGCCGCACTTGTGGTAGCAGGAATGATTCCCATCCATCTGCTGGCAAGAGAAGCCGCAGGAATCAGGGCACAGCGAACCCTGGGGACTACGGACCAGGACACCAGAGGTGCCTTAAGGCAGCGCACAATCCTGCAATGGCAAGATTCGTGGGATAACAGCAGCAAAGGGCGATGGACCCATAGGCTAATCCCAGACCTGAAGAGTTGGCTGAACCGTAGCCATGGACAAGTGGAGTATCACCTGACACAACTGCTGACAGGACACGGTTGCTTTAAAGCCTACCTGCATAAGTTTAAGCACGAGGACGACCCCTTCTGCGTGGTCTGCGCAGGGGTCATCGAAGACGCAGAGCACTGCTTCTTCGAATCTCCAAGATTTCGGCACGAACGAGAGGATCTAAGCAACAAGCTTGGAAGAATGCCAGCGGTGTCAAACCTGGCAGAATGCCTGCTGGAGTCGGAAGGAAACTGGGCCTCGATTAGATTCATGGCCGTAACTATGGCTACCAAACTGCGTCGCGAAGAAAGAGCACGCAATGCAAGGAGATAAAGGATAAAGGAGATTATTAAGAGAAGAGCCCTACGGGCATCTCCCCCGGCGAAGTAATATCTCGCGACAGTACCGCCGGGATCCGGGATAGGTGTGGTTGGTTTTAGAGCGGTTAGAGTCCCTCACTTCGGCTTCGGCTGAGTCGGCATGAAGCTTTCCTGTGTCACACAACAAAAAAAAAAAAAAAAAAAAAAAAAAAAACACACACACACTCACATCCATTTCACTTTGGCGGCCGGACCCGTGTCGCCACAGTTGGTGGCCGGACCAGTGCCACTGGTTCTCCAAGAGGGCAGCCACAGCCACAACGACGACGAGGAGGTGCTAATTGCACCTACTTCTGACGACTTCGGATGACGCCAATTTCGACGACCAGGGGGGACGACGGGGTCGGCCGGTATGCAACGCAATGTCTTTACAAGCATTGTGTTTTGCTATGCCGGCCGATGCTCAGCTGTTTCTTGTCTTCCCTGTAATTATAGAAAAAGATATAGACATTATTTTAAATTGTTATGTTTATTGTAATATTGTAAACGTAAATCAATTGTACCTGTTTTGTCTCGTCTTTGTTCCAGTGTAGTATCTCTTTTATTACCTGTTTTTCCGTCGTCTTCACTCCAGTCTACTACTTATCTGTATTGTTATTTCTGCAAGTGCTTGTCTCTTTTCATTTAGTGTATTTCCTCTTATTTTCCACGCAAAGCACCTGCATTGTTTACCTTTTTCTCTTTATCTTTACTTACCACGCTAGCTTCCAAACAAACCAATCAAAACCTGCAAATAAAATACAATCAAAATCAGCCAAAACAGATATAGACTCGCTTACCAAATTCAACGCAAACCTCCAAATAAACCAATTGAACCTGCAAATAAAATACAATTAAAATCAGTCAAAACACAAATTAATTTACTTACCACGCTAGCTTCCAAACAAACCAATCAAAACCTGCAAATAAAACACAATGAAAATCAGCCAAAACATAAATAGACTCGCTTACCAAATACAACGCAAACCTCCAAATATAACCAATTGAACCTGCAAATAAAATACAATTAAAATCAGTCAAAACACAAATTAATTTACTTACCACGCTAGCTTCCAAACAAACCAATCAAAACCTGCAAATAAAATACAATCAAAATCAGCCAAAACAGAAATAAACTGACTTACCAAATTCAACGCAAACCTCTAAATAAATTAATTTAGCCTGCAAATAAAATGTAGCTAAAATTAACCAAAGGAAAAGCACAAATAGACTTACTTACCAAACTCAACGCAAACCTCCCAATGGACCAATCGAACCTGTAAATAGAAAATAATTAAAATCAGTCAAAACAAAGGTTAAAAATCCAATAAATATAACAACACAAATTACCTAACTGGATTCCTGACACTTGATCACCAAACCTACAAAACATAAACCTGAAAATAAAATAATATTAAAATCAGCCAGGAGTTTCATATCATCCACAGAATGAAGCATATGCGCCGCCGTTCTTCTTAGAGTTGCATCGGTTGGATTCGGCCAGGAAAAGAGGGACGAGGCGATGCCGCGCTTGCGTTGCCGATGCTTGGAGGTCTCCCTGTCGTCCATACCTCCGTTTCGCACCGGATGAGGGGTCCAGGAGCGGCGTCACAAAATTTTTATGTCTAAGCCAGAAAAAAGAAAACACAAGCCGATCTTAACTTAACTTTTGTTTACAAGAGCAAATTGATAACTGTCTAGTATTTTTCGGTATCTTTTTATCAATGTTACCGTAATGTTAAAAAAATACCTAAATGTTAAATGTTTCCATAAATAATGTTATATGTTACTATTGAGTAATAAGAACATTAATAAAGAAAGCTTCAGGTCACTCTAAAGAGCCCTGAGCCAACCAAAAAAAAAAAAAAAAAACAGGGGCATGTGTTCGCTGTGCAGATTGCGGCATAGTGGCAGGAGCGGCAACTGTGTTGGTGTTGGCTGTATTTGTTGTCCGTTTCTGCTGCCTCTGTTGTTGCTGCCGCAGCTCGTGCTGCCTCAACTGCTCCCGGACAATAGCCTCTAGCTCCTCCAGTGTCTGCCTTTTCTTCTTCGGCTTCCCAATTGGCGGCCGCTGCTGCCGCTGCTGGTGATGGCGGCCCCGTCGTCTGGCCTGCTTCCTCTCACCCTCACCCTCATCGTCACTCCCACTGTCGATGAGGGCGCGGCGTCGTTTTGGTGTTGGTGGGATTGACGGCATTTGTGCAGGCCAGCATTGGCCCGGATCGACCCGCTGCTCGAGCTCGAACCAGGTTCGACTCGCAACAGGTTCGATCCGGTCGTGTGTGTGTGTGTGGCTGCCCGTTGGCCGTTTTGGCGCTCCGCTCTTGCGCGTCGGCTTGCCGGCTCTCCTCCGTCTTCTCCCTCTCCCGTTACTCCTGAACAGTTTTGTATGTCCGAGAGCGTGAGAGGCGGGAAAAGTGGCGTCTTTTCGGCCTTTCCCTTTGTGTTTGGCGGGATTTTGGGATTTGGCGGGGTTGCGGGATTTGCAGTTGGTATTGGCGCTGCTGTTGCTGCTGATGTGATGGGTCTCGAGGGGGGAGTGGCTGTGGCCGTGGATATATCGGCCATGGCAATGGCTGGGTACTCACTCGCTGGGTGGCTGTGGCGTCGGCGCTCTGCATGGCTGGGGCGTTGGTATTGGCGCCTGCGCCGAGGGCTCTGCTGCTGCTGCTGCTATTGGCGGTGTTTGTGTTGGTGTTTTTGGCTGCTGCTGCTGTTGCTAGGGCGCCTCTGCGGGCCGCTCTGCCGCCGTCGCTGTGGCGTCTGGTTGACCCTCGTCTGGCCATTCCTCTGGTCATGGCTGGCTGTTGGTTTGTGTGTTGGCGATCTGCTGCCTGTTTGTTGTTTTTAATTGAAAAGTCTCTTGTGTGTGTGTGTTTGTGTTTAATGTATTTATTGGCACTTTTATTCTCTTTTTGGTTTGTGATGTGGACGGGAGCAAAAGTTTGTCAAGGTAAGTAATGGGTGTGGTGGAGGAAGGGCGGCACGGCACACGACAGACACCACAAAAAGAAAACAGGGCAACACAGAAAAAAAACGTCAATGGCGACACGGCACAGATCGATAGATCATGTTCACCGAAAAGGGAATCTTTCCCATAGGCGATGGCCTTTTGGATGTAGATGCCGAACGCTTTAACGGATTGCTCGTGTCGCATGACATCAACGAGATCTACGAGGTGGAACAGACGCCGTTTGCCAGGGGCAAATTCGCCGCCGTTCGCCGTGCCATTCACAAGAACACGGGCTCCCATTTCGCGGCAAAGTTCTTGAAGCGACGCCGACGCGCACAGAGCAGCGACAAGGAGATCAAACACGAGATCGCCGTCCTAATACTCTGCGAGGGCGAGGAGAACATTGTCAATCTGAATGCGGTGCACGAGACCCGTTCGGACACAGCCCTGCTGCTGGAACTGGCCACTGGTGGCGAGCTGCAGACCATACTGGACAACGAGGAGTGCCTGACAGAGGCCCAGGCCCGCCACTGCATGCGAGAGGTGCTGAAGGCTCTCAAGTTTCTCCACGACCGATCCATTGCCCACCTGGACCTCAAGCCACAGAACATTTTGCTCGCCAGCGAGCGTATAGAAGATGGCCTCAAGCTCTGTGACTTTGGAATCTCGCGCGTTGTGTGCGAGTGCATCAATGTCCGCGAGATGGCCGGCACACCCGACTACGTGGCCCCCGAGGTGCTCCAGTACGAGCCACTCTCCCTGCTGACGGACATCTGGTCCGTGGGCGTTCTCACCTATGTCTTGCTCTCCGGCTTCTCGCCCTTTGGCGGGAACACCAAGCAGGAGACCTTCCTCAATATGTGCGCTCACCTTTCCAGACAACCTATTCGGTGGCGTCTCGCCAGTGGCCATCGATTTCATACGCCGCGCATTGCGAATTAAGCCAAACGATCGCATGAGTGCCGCTGGATGCCTGGAACATGTCTGGCTGAAGGATGAGAGCTCGATGGATAGACAAATGTATCTGCAGGCTCAGAGCGATGCTGAAGAGGAAGAGGAGGAGGAAGAAGACGACCTTGAGGATGAGGAAGTGGAGGAGCCAGTGGCCGAGGAGAAGGCAGAGGAGCAGGAACAGCAACAGCAGTCACAGGAACAACAAAAGCAACAGAAGCCAAGCAATGGCCACCATCGGGCCCACAGCAATGGGAGCAGTAGCAGCATCTCAAAAATACCCATTGCCACCGGGAAGCTCCTGGGAAGCCCCATAAGCAGCACCAGCACCAGCACAGAGACAACGACAGCCATACACACGCTGACCAGCAATGGACACGGACAGAGCAACACGGTCTGCCTGTCCGCCAAGCCCACTCAGATCGTGACACCCACACGTCGAGCCTCCGACTCGGACAAGGAGAACACATACATGGCCCCCGGTGCAGGCCACCATCCAGCTGGGCAGCAACGGCCTCGACGAGTTCGCCACAGTGGTGGCCACCCTGACACTCTTTCCCGATGCGCCCACCACACCGAAAGTGATCCGCAAGGCACCCACGGGAGAGTCCCATGGATCGGCCACCTCGGTGAAGGCTCTGGTCAAGAAGTTTCAGCTGGAGGAGACGCTAGTCTGCCCCGGACACAGCAGCACCAGCAGCCACAACGGCCACAGTCCCGTCAACGGGTGCGGCGGCAGTAGCGGGAGCAGCAACGGCAACAATATGCGACGCAGTGCAGGGGGAAACAGCAGCAACATCAGCTACTCGGCAGCAGCCGCGACAGCAGCACGAATGAACAGCATTCGCCGCGCCTCCGACCCGCTGATGGCCGTCTATAAGAAGCAGCCACAGAACAGCGGCGCCAACAGCAATAGTTCCAGCAGCAACAGCAACAATCCCAGCCCCGGCAGCAGTCCCAGCTCGGGCAGCACGGCCACCCTGCTCCTGAATAGCCATCGCCTGGCGCCCGCGTCCGCGTCCGGGCGAGCCAGCACGGTCGCCAGCACCGCTGTAGCCTCAAGCAGCAGCACCAAAGCTACTGCCACTGCCCACCATCTGCACCACCACCACATGCACCACGACAACACGAAAAACGGCCAAAACACATGAAATCCACACTTACCTGCCAATCACCAGACAGAGCTGCCCAGCAGGAAGCTGCCTCGCCATCAACACTGACAATTCCTGCCAAAGGGAAGGAAAAGGAGGCCCCTTTCTGATGACGCTGCCGCCTGACCATGGCCGTGACGTCACGCCACTCCAAACATACAGCTGCCATTTCCAACGACGACGCAGATGCTGGCGCCTGTTGCCGCTCCACTGGGTCGCACCCGTCTCTCATGCCAATTATGTGAGGGCGGGATGGCCTGGTGTTGAGCCGGCGGACGCCAGCAAATCCTGCAAAAGAAGAAGGAGAATCAGGAGAGAGGCTGCCAATAAACACATATACTCACCTGCAAACGCCTCTCACGCCAACACAAACCAGACAAGGGTCGCCAGCAACAGCATCCAAACGCCGACAAGTACCTGCAAATAAACACAAATTAAAATCACACGCCAAAGCAAACACCTCCTCAACTGGGTGGCCGGACCACCAGCCACTCAAAACGCCGTTACAAATTGACGACGAACGTGGCCGAGGAGGCCAGGCCAATTCTACTGACAACGCATCCTGGGTGGCCGGACCAGCAGCCACTCGGATGCGGCCAACAACAATACAATCGACAACGTATCCTGGTGGCCGGACCAGCAGCCACTTGGATGCGGCCAATATCACGATTCGTTGGCATCACTTTTCGATGCCAATGCCAACACACTGGACAATGCATCTTCGGGTGGCCGGACCAGTGCCACTCGGTCTGCTGCACCAAACCAACAGACAGATGCAACGTGGGCGGCCGGACCAGAGCCGCTCGCCATCGCCCACGATGCACGCCAATACTCACAACCAGCCAGCCAATAAACAACACACAGGGGGACAACAGAGCCGGCCGGTATACGGCGTAATGTTCGCATTGCGTTTGTTATGCCGGCCGGTGCTTCGTTGTAGTTGTCCTCCTGTTAGAAATAAAATAAATATAATTAATATGTTTATATGTTGTAAATGTATGTCAATTATCGTTTATTTTACCTCGTCTGCATCAATGTATTTGTTGTAGATGTCAATCCTGTTGTTTCTGTAGTTTTTGCATGCCCGTAGATAGTTTGTCCATAAGACACTGGCCGCTAACCAACGACAACGACAACACACACAGCCACTAAAACAAACGGCTATTCCAATTCTCCATTGCCTACTTATCGGTGCTGCTGCCCTCGGACCACTTTCATCTCACTCAATATTGGTGTGAGTGAAAGTGGAACCGGGGGTGAGAGCACCGGTAAATGACGATCGGCGATCGGGTCAGTCGAGTTGAGGGGGAGAGTATGGGAGTTGGCGGACATGTGAGAGTAACACCATGAACCGCGTCCGCCACTCTCATCTCGTCCACCCGCTCGAGAGGTCGCGATCGTCGGACGTGCCAAAACCGTTTCGTGTCGTTTTTTCGTGTCGCCGTTTTTCCGTTGTCTTGCTGTTGTGCTTTGTTTTCTTTTTTGTGGTGTCTGTCGTGTGCCGTGCCGTGCCGTGCCGTGCCCCCGCTCCCTCCACTCGACAAACTTTCTGCTCCCCAATAAATGTGATTAATTTTAAACGCCAATAAATAACATTAAGTTATAAAAACACAAACCTAACGAGAGACAAACTGTGTAAAGAGACAGAAAGTGCCAATAAATACATTAAACACAAACACACACACACAAGAGACTTTTCAGTAAGGGAAAACAACAAACAGACAGCAAATCGCCAATACACAAACTAACAACAACTATGACGAGAGGAATGGCCAGACGAGGGTCAACCAGACGCCACAGCGACGGCGGCAGAGCGGCCCGCAGAGGCGCCCTAGCAGCAGCAGCAGCAGCCAACAACACCAACACCAACACCGCCAATAGCAGCAGCAACAGCAGAGCCCTCGGCGCAGGCGCCAACACCAACGCCCCAGCCAATGCAGAGCGCCGACGCCACAGCGACGGTGGCTGCATCAGCAGCAGCAATAACAACGCCAACACAGACTGCACCGATCGTGAGTACGCAGACGCCGCCAATACACACACAGACACAGCCATTCCCGCCACTTGCATTGCCCTTCCCCCCCCCCCCCCCCCTTGCAAATAATACCCAAGGAAAGGCGCCAAACACAAAAGAAAGGCCCAACAAGACACCACTTTTCCCGCCTCTCACGCTCTCGGACATACAAAATAGTTCGAGAGTAACGGGAGAGGGAGAGGACGGAGGAGAGCCGGCAAGCCGCCGAGAAGGAGCGGGCCAACGGGCCGCCACACACACACACACGACCGGATCGAACCTGTTGCAAGTCGAACCTGGTTCGAGCAGCGGGTCGATCCGGGCCAATGCTGAGCCGGCACCAATACCACAAATCCCACCAACACCAAAACGACGCCGCGCCCTCATCGACAGTGGGAGTGAAGATGAGGATGAGGGTGAGAGGAAGCAGGCCAGACGACGGGGCCGCCATCACCAGAAAAGGCAAACTCTGGAGGAGCTGGAGGCTATTGTTCAGGAGCAGTTGAGGCAGCGCGAGCTGCGGGAGCAACAGCAGAAGCAGCAGAAACGGACGGCAGATGCAGCCAACACCAACACAGTTGCCGATCCTGCCACTATGCCGCAATCTGCACAGCCAACACATGCCCCTGCCCCTGCCACTACTATAAATGCAAATAACCAGACCCACAGCCATCACCAACATCGACAACAGCCAATACATAGACAATCACCAGCCATTCACACAGACAATACCACAATTAACAATAGAAATAATAATGACGATAATACAAATACACCTGCCACTACCAACACCAACACCACCACCGCCATCACCATCACAAACACCCCTGCCACTACCACCGACGATGACATCCGGCACGGCGAATTCGGGCATCAGCCCAGCCAGGAACGTGGCTTGAGGATCCTCATCCGAGGACTCTCCCACTCCATGCCGCCGGATTGGATTCGCAGCAGCATGCTGAACGAGGGGTACACGGTTCGGTTTGTGAGGGTGATCACCGATCGATTTGATCGCAGCCGCCAATTCAACCTCTTCGAGCTTCTGCCAATACAACGTCGCCAGCAGCAGCCACATCCACAGCCACTCCATAATCCGCAGCAGCAACGCCAACACCAACCGGATCGGCAGCATCGGCAGCAGCATCGGTATGGCGACCAACATCCCCAGCCATCGACCAGGGGGCGCCAACACCAGAGGGTCCAGCCGATGCAGCCGATCGCGAATGATGCTCCGACGCCACGCCAACACCAGCAGCAGCAGCGGCCAGACGCCCAGTGCGATGGCAGCTGCGCTCAAAACCTGCAATTATACGTACAGCGTATAACAGAGTTGGAAAGGAGGATCGAACAGATGGCAGAGCAACTCACCAAATTGGCTGCAGCAACAGCAGCAGCAGTTCCAATAGCCGCCAATACAGCAGCAGCAGTAGCCATATCGGACGGTGAGCCGGATATGGATATGGACGACGACAGCCAATGGACCGATGAAGAGCCTTATGAGGACCTAGGTAGGTTTCTAAATGGAGAATCCAGTGGCGACTCCGAAAGCGACGGATTAAACGGCGTCTACTGATTGCGACAAATAGCAGAAGTTTAATGCCAATAAAACCTAAAAATAGAAAAAAACGAGGGGGAACGTTGTGAGTTGCTGCGGACACCGCAACTCTACGGTTATACCCGATACTAAGTCAGTATAACTCTCCTCCGGCAGACGCCGCTAATATTAAACGACACGACAAAGACAGAAAATCAGTCTGAGCGTGACGTCGGGCGCTGCGTAGCCACTGAAAATTGATTTCTTGCTTTTGGCTACAAAAATGATCTGATCTGATCTCGATTCAGCAATCTGATAGATATGGTCATTATCTATGATTCTGCGTTTTTAGTTTTCTCGAATGTGCAATATTGTGGATGCAACAGATTTTCGTCTTTTGTGGGGGCGAAAAGGGGTGTGGCGAAATTCTGAGATATACGTTTTATAGTGAGATCTAACAGAAGTGCGGATACCAAATTTGGTTACTCTAGCCTTAATAGTCTCTGAGATTTGTGGATGCCCCAGATTTTCGTCCTTTGCGGGGGCGGAAGGGGGTGTGGCGAAATTTGGACACGAAACGGTTAAGGTCAGATATCACAGGAGTGTGGATACCAAATTTGGTTGCTCTGGCTCTTATAGGTTCTGAGATCCTTGAACTCATATTTTGCAATTGGCAAAGCCGACCATGAAACCTGTGTGTTAGAGAGAGACAGAGCGAGAAAGAATGAAATTGTTTTCTTGATTCTGGCTATAATAACTATACGATCGGGTTGAGATTTTACACTCTAGAACATATAGTCATCTTCTACGATTCTGCATTTTTGGTTTTATCGTATCTTTAAAAATGTGGATGCCACAGATTTTCGTCCTTTGTGGGGGCGGAAGTGGGCGGGGCAAAGTTTTGAAATATTTTTGTAGCAGTGACATATCACAGATGTCTGGATCCAAAACATCGTTGCTCTAGCTCTTATAGTCTTTGAGCACTAGGCGCTGAAGGGGACGGACGGACGGACGGACGGACGGACGGACGGACGGACGGACGGACGGACGGACGGACGGACAGACGGACGGACGGACGGACGGACGGACGGACGGACGGACGGACAGACGGACAGACAGACAGGGCTCAATCGACTCGGCTATTGATGCTGATTAAGAATATATATACTTTATGGGGTCGGAAACGATTCCTTCTGGACGTTACACACATCCACTTTTACCACAAATCTAATATACCCCAATACTCATTTTGAGTATCTGGTATAATTAAACACAATTAACAACAATCTGCAAATGACCAACAAACATACTCACCTGCTATTAAACCGACAGAGCTGCTCCTCCAGCAGCTGCCTCGCCACTCCTGGAACTCTCTTGAGGCATAATGGGCGTAATTTGGAGGCCTCATCAGCAGCACTGCCGTCAATTCCAACAGAAGTCCAGAGGCCAGCCACTAAAATACAAAGGAAAACAGTCAATACACGCCAACACGAAAAAAAAAAACACCCAAAACACACAAAAACACACGTACCTGCCAATCACCAGACAGAGCTGCCCCCACAGCAGCTGCCTCGCCATGAACATCATCAATTTTCTGCCAAAGGGGCGGAAAAGGAGGCCTTTTTTGAACCGATGACGAACGTGGCCGAGGAGGCCAGGCCAACTCTGCTGACAACGCATCCTGGTGGCCGGACCAGCAGCCACTCGGATGCGGCCAATCAACAAGTAAATCGACAACGTATCCTGGTGGCCGGACCAGTTGCCACTTGGATGCGGCCAATAATACTGACAGTCTGACATCACACACCGATGTCAACGCCAACACACTGGACAACGCATCTCGGGTGGCCGGACCAGTGCCACTCGGTCTGCTGCATTAAACCAACAGACAGATGCAACGTGGGCGGCCGGACTAGATCCGCTCGCCATCTCCAACTTTGCCCACGATGCACGCCAACACCATCAATCCAGCCATCGCCACTAAACAAGACACAGGGGGACAACAGAGCCGTCCGGTATACAGCGTAATGTTCGCATTGCGTTTGATATGCCTGCCGGTGCTCCGTTGTTGTTTGTCCTCCTGTTAGAAATAAAATAAATATAATTAATATGTTTATATGTTGTAAATCTATGTCAATTATCGTTTATTTTACCTCGTCTGCATCAATGTATTTGTTGTAGATGTCAATCCTGTTGTTTTTTGTAGTTTTTGCATGTCCGTAGATAGTTTTAGTTACTTACCTGTGATATTAGAATTAAGTTTTTGTAAATTAATGTAGTTTTTCTGTAGTTAATTGTATATTTTTCGTAGTTTTCTAATTAGTTTTACCTTCTTACTCTTCTTCCCAACCTATCTGCCATTCCCAGCCTCAGCCAATACGGCACCAGCCACAGCCAATGCAGCAGCCAATACAGCAGCAACAGCCAGCTCATCGTATCCAGCAGCCACCACAACGTCACCAGCAGCCACTACAGCGACAGTTGCAGCAGCAGCCACCCACACAGCCACTCCACTCACACCCTTGACACGTGGTATTACCAAAAATACCACGCAAATACCAGACTATGACCGATAACACACCAAAACGCCATTTCAAATTTAAAATGCATTTATCAATGCCCAGTGTGTTATCGGTCGCCAATTCGGCAATTTATGCCCAGCCAATTTCTCCCCACCCCCTACCCACTTCAAAAGCCACTAAATGCCAAATGCGGTTGAGCAGGAGCAAAATTAACACTGCCAACCTCCGCCACTCTGCCAAACTCTGCCATTTCAACCGCCCATATGATGCTATGCGGTCGACTCTTCGGAGCGTCACGCGCCCGGACCGAAAGATCCGGAAGTTTACAGTATAAATGACGATCGGCGATCGGGCCATTCGAGTGTGGAGGAGAGAGTATGGGAGTTGGCGGACATGTGAGAGTTCCACCATGAACCTCGTCCGCCACTCTCATCTCGTCCACCCGCTCGAGAGGTCGCGATCGTCGGACGTGCCAGAACCGTTTCGTGTCGTGTCGCTTTTTTCGTTGTTCTGTGCCGTGTCGCCATTGACGTTTTCTTTTTCTGTGTTGCCCTTTTTTCTTTTGTGGTGTCTGTTGTGTGCCGTGCCGTGCCGTGCCGCCCTTCCTCCACCACATCCATTAATTACCTTGACAAACTTTTGTTCCCGTCCATATCATAAAACAAAAAAGAATAAAAGTGCCAATAAATACTTTAAACACAAACACACACACACAAGAGACTTTTCAATTAAAAACAACAAACAGGCAGCAGATCGCCAACACACAAACCAACAGCCAGCCATGACCAGAGGAATGGCCAGACGAGGGTCAACCAGACGCCACAGCGACGGCGGCAGAGCGGCCCGCAGAGGCGCCCTAGCAGCAGCAGCAGCAGCCAACAACACCAACACAAACACCGCCAATAGCAGCAGCAGCAGCAGAGCCCTCGGCGCAGGCGCCACCACCAACCCCCCAGCCAATGCACAGCGCCGACGCCACAGCCATCCATCGAGTGAGTACCCAGCCATTGCCATGCATGCCATCGCATGCTTTCGCGTGCGCTGGCGATTTGGGCCCTCCACACTTGGCCCAGACCCTCCAGATCGTCGAATGGATCGTGGTCGGTCCACTCGTCGTCATCATCGTCATTAATTGCTTCGCAGTCCATATCGGGTTCGGACTCCGATATGGCTGCGGCGTCAAAGGGCGTATTTGGTGCTGGTCGTGGTGATGGCTTTGTGGATGCTGCTGCTGCTGTTGTTGTCCGTTGTGGCGGCACTCCTCCCGTGCTCTCGTCCCTTGCCTGCAGCAGGTTTGTCAGTTTCGTTGAAATTGCTGCCAGTTTTTCTTCCAGCTCTCTAATTTTACCGGCATATCTTTTCAGATTATGGGCACAGCTCCCATCGCACTGGGCGCCTGGCTGCTGCTGTAGCTGGGGTTGGCGTGGCGTCGGAGCACGATTTGGGATCGGCTGCATCGGCTGGACCCTTTGGTATTGGCGCCCCTCGGCCAGTGGCTGGGGATGTTGGTCGCGATGCTGTAGCTGTTGCCGATGCTGCCGACCCGGACCGCGTTGGCGTTGCTGCTGCGGCTGTGAGTGGAGTGGCTGTGTGGGTGGCTGCTGCTGCAACTGTCGCTGTAGTGGCTGCTGGTGACGTTGTGGTGGCTGCTGGATACGATGTGCTGGCTGTTGCTGCTGTATTGGCTGCTGCATTGGCTGTGGCTGTTGCCGTATTGGCTGAGGCTGCTGCTGCTGCCGTCGATGCTCCTGGACAGCGACCGTGTGGGCCAGGAGCCGCTGCCTGGCTGCCTTGTAGGCGCTGCAGCCCTTGTAGGCGCTGATGTGCTGGCCCTGGCAGTTGGCGCAC
Source organism: Drosophila miranda (assembly GCF_003369915.1). Taxonomy (NCBI): domain Eukaryota; kingdom Metazoa; phylum Arthropoda; class Insecta; order Diptera; family Drosophilidae; genus Drosophila; species Drosophila miranda. The sequence goes on from NW_022881625.1 coordinate 1,517,723, forward strand.
TTGGGAGCAACGTTCCTTGGCTTGCTGCACTCCGTCGTCAGGTGTCCACCCGCGCATTTCATGCAAACTGCAGCGCGTCTACAATATGCGCGGGTGTGGCCAAACACCTGACATCGATGGCACTGGGCAGGGTCACGGGAGACTCCAAGTCTCTCAACCGTGACGGGCCTCCCACCCAGGCGTCGCAGCTTCAAAACCCCGCATTGGCCACGGTCCGGTTTGGGGGCGATCTCAGCCTCAAAGAGATTGAATTGGCGGCTGTGATCGAATCGATCGGTGATTGCCCTTACAAACCGAACCGTGAACCCCTCGTTCAGCATACTGCTGCGAATCCAATCCGGCGGCATGGAGTGGGAGAGTCCTCGGATGAGGATCCTCAAGCCACGTTCCTGGCTGGGCTGATGCCCGAATTCGCCGTGCCGGATGTCATCGTCGGTGGTAGTGGCAGGGGTGTTTGTGATGGTGATGGCGGTGGTGGTGTTGGTATTGGTCTTGGCAGGTGTATTTGTAATTGTAATTGCGTTGGCGTCATTATTTGTATTGATATTGTCAGTATTGTCTATGTGAATGGGGCTGGTGATTGTCTATGTATTGGCTGTTGTTGATGTTGGTGATGGCTGTGGGTCTGGCTATTGGCATTTATAGTAGTGGCAGGGGCATGGGCAGGGGCAGGGGCATGTGTTCGCTGTGCAGATTGCGGCATAGTGGCAGGAGCGGCAACTGTGTTGGTGTTGGCTGTATTTGTTGTCCGTTTCTGCTGCCTCTGTTGTTGCTGCCGCAGCTCGTGCTGCCTCAACTGCTCCCGGACAATAGCCTCTAGCTCCTCCAGTGTCTGCCTTTTCTTCTTCGGCTTCCCAATTGGCGGCCGCTGCTGCCGCTGCTGGTGATGGCGGCCCCGTCGTCTGGCCTGCTTCCTCTCACCCTCACCCTCATCGTCACTCCCACTGTCGATGAGGGCGCGGCGTTTTGGTGTTGGTGGGATTGGTGGTATTTGTGCAGGCTGGGCATTGGCACGGATCGACCCGCTGCTCGAACTCGAACCAGGTTCGACCCGCAACAGGTTCGATCCGGTCGTGTGTGTGTGTGTGGATGCCCGTTGGCCGTTTTGGCGCTCCGCTCTTGCGCGTCGGTTTGCCGGCTCTCCTCCGTCTTCTCCCTCTCCCGTTACTCCTGAACAGTTTTGTATGTCCGAGAACGTGAGAGGCGGGAAAAGTGGCGTCTTTTCGGCCTTTCCCTTTGTGTTTGGCGGGATTTTGTGATTTGGCAGGGTTGCGGGATTTGCGGTTGGTATTGGCGCTGCTGTTGCTGCTGATGTGATGGGGCTCGAGGGGGGAGTGGCTGTGGCCGTGGATATGTCGGCCATGGGAATGGCTGGGTACTCACTCGATGGATGGCTGTGGCGTCGGCGCTCTGCATTGGCTGGGGCGTTGGTTTTGGCGCCTGCGCCGAGGGCTCTGCTGCTGCTGCTGCTATTGGCGGTGTTTGTGTTGGTGTTGTTGGCTGCTGCTGCTGCTGCTAGGGCGCCTCTGCGGGCCGCTCTGCCGCCGTCGCTGTGTCGTCTGGTTGTCCCTCGTCTGGCCATTCCTCTGGTCATGGCTGGCTGTTGGTTTGTGTGTTGGCGATCTGCTGCCTGTTTGTTGTTCTTTAATTGAAAAGTCTCTTGTGTGTGTTTGTATTTAATGTATTTATTGGCACCTTAGTTCTCTTTTTTTTTTGTCTATCACAGTTATCTCTTTTAGTTTGTGATGTTTGTGATGTTTGTAGTGGCACAGGAACTAAAGCTTGTCGGAGATAGTAGTGGGTGGGGTGAAGGAAGGGCTGGAGCGTGGTGGATTGGCGAGGAGCACTTTTCCGCGTTTGGAATGGTCATGTGCAGCGGCGAATGGTGAGGGAGGGGGGGGGGGGGGGGGACACAAAATGGCTGCTGCCTGGCTTGGCTTGGCGTCGTCTGGCCTTCACTGTCTTTATTTTTTGGCACCAGAGCACAAATGACACGGCAAACGATAAACGACAAAACAGTCAAAACGACAAACGACACGGGCAACACTGATGGCAACGAACAAACAAACTTGCGATTTTATTTTATTTTAATGGCGGCGGCGATGGTTCAATTTATATACGTCCGACGATCGCGACCTCTCGAGCGGGTGGACGAGATGAGAGTGGCGGACGAGGTTCATGGTGGAACTCTCACATGTCCGCCAACTCCCCCACTCCCACGCCGGTCGTCACTTACCGGTGCTCTCACCCCCGGTTCCACTTTCACTCACCCCAATATTCAGTGAGATGAAAGTAGTCCGAGGGCAGCAGCACCGATAAGTAGGCAATGGAAGATTTGAACGGCCTTCTGTTTCAGTGGCTGTGTGTGTTGTTGTTGGGCAATGGCCCGTGTCTAATGTTTCTCTGTGCTGTGTGAATTGGCTGCTCTGTTGTCAAGGATGGGATGGGATGGGAAGGGGAAAGTTTGCCTGCTCCCGTATAACCGCCCGGATACTTTCAACTTCCGGATCTTACGATCCGGGCGCGAGACGCTCCGAAGAGTCGACCGCATAGCATCTTGTGGGCGGTTGTATTGGCATTGTTGGGGCATTTGGCTGAGTGGCGAAGGATGGCAGTGTTTATTTTATTCTGCTCAGCCTCATTTGGCATTTAGTGGCATTTGAAGTGGGTGGGGGGTGGGTGAGGAATTGGCTGGGCATAATTGCCGAAGTTGCGACCGGTAACACACTGGGCATTGAGAAATGCAATTTGAATTTGTATTGGCTTTTTTGGTGTGTTATCGGTCAAGTCTGGTATTTGCGTGGTATTTTTAGTAATACCAAATGTCAGGGGAAATATGGGAATGGCAGATAGGTGGGGAAGAAGAGGAAAAAGGTAATAAAACTAATCAGAAAACTACTAATAATATACAATTAACTACAGAAAAACTACATTAATTTACAAAAACTTATTCCTAATATCACAGGCTAGTAACTAAAACTATGGACAAACTATCTACGGACATGCAAAAACTACAAAAAACAACAGGATTGACATCTACAACAAGAACATTGATGCAGACAAGGTAAAATAAACGATAATTGACATACATTTACACACATATAAACATATTAATTATATTTATTTTATTTCTAACAGGAGGACAACTACAACGAAGCACCGGCCGGCATAACAAACGCAATGCGAACATTACGCTGTATACCGGCCGGCTCTGTTGTCCCCCTGTGTGTTGTTTATTGGCTGGTTGTGAGTATTGGCGTGCATCGTGGGCAATGATGGTCTTGATGGCAAGCGGCTCTGGTCCGGCCGCCCACGTTGCATCTGTCTGTTGGTTAGTGTTGGCTGCTGCACTCGAGGGGCACTGGTCCGGCCACCCAACTGCATTGTCATCGTGTTGGCATTGGCATCGGTGTGTGATGGCAATGGTCGGAGTTATTGGCCGCATCCAAGTGGCGAACTGGTCCGGCCACCAGGATGCGTTGTCGATTTTAATTGTTGATTGGCCGCATCCAAGTGGCTGCTGGTCCGGCCACCCAGGATGCGCTGTCAGGTGGATTGGCCTGGCCTCCTCGGCCACGTTCTTCGTCAATTTGTAGTTGCGTTTTGAATGGCTGCTGGTCCGGCCACTCAGGTGAGGAGGTGTTTGTTTTGGCTTTTTGATTTTAATTTGCGTTTATTTGCAGGTGCCTTTCGTTGATTTGGATGTTGTTGCTGGCGACCCTTGTCTGATTTGTGTTGGCGTAAGAGACGTTTGCGGGTGAGTATTCGTGTTTATCGGCAGCCTCTCTCCTGTTTCACCTTCTTTTGCAGGATTTGCTGGCGTCCGGCGGCTCAACACCGGGCCATCCCGCCCTCACATAATTGGCATGAGAGACGGGTGCGACCCAGCGGAGCGGCAACAGACGCCAGCATCTGCGTCGTCGTTGGAATGGCTGTTGTCTGATTGGAGTGGCGTGACGTCATTGTGATGGTCGGTGGCAGCGTCATCAGAAAGGGGCCTCATATTCCTCCCATTTGGCAGGAAATTGTTAATGTTGATGGCGAGGCAGCTTCTTGTTGGTCAGCTCTGTCTGGTGATTGGCAGGTAAGTGTGGATTTTGTGTGTTTTGGCCGTTTTTCGTTGTTGTCCGTATTGACGTCTTTTTTCCTTTGTTGCAGTGGCTGTCTCTGGATCAACGATTGGGCGCATTAACAGGCACCGCCCGATCGCATGCTTTCGCGTGCGCTGGCGATTTGGGCCCTCCACACTTGGCCCAGACCCTACAGATCGTCGAATGGATCGTGGTCGGTCCATTCGTCGTCATGTTCGTCGTCAATTGCTTCGCAGTCCATATCGGATTCGGAGTCCGATATGGCTGCGGCGTCATGGTGCGTATTTGCAGTTGGTCGTGGTGATGGCTGTGTGGATGCTGCTGCTGCTGTTTTTGTCTGAAGTGGCGGCACTCCTCCCGTGCTCTCGTCCCTTGCCTGCAGCAGGTTTGTCAGTTTCGTCAAAATTGCTGCCAGCTTATCCTCCAGCTCTTTAATTTTTACGGCATATCTTTTCAGGATATGGGCACAGCTCCCATCGCACTGGGCGCCTGGCTGCTGCTGTAGCTGGGGTTGGCGTGGCGTCGGAGCACGATTTGGGATCGGCTGCATCGGCTGGACCCTTTGGTATTGGCGATGCTGTAGCTGTTGCCGATGCTGCCGACTCGGACCGCGTTGGCGTTGCTGCTGCGGCTGTGGGTGGAGTGGCTGTATGGGTGGCTGCTGCTGCAACTGTCGCTGTAGTGGCTGCTGGTGACGTTGTGATGGCTGCTGGAGACGATGTGCTGGCTGTTGCTGCTGTATTGGCTGCTGCATTTGCTGTGGCTGTTGCCGTAGTGGCTGAGGCTACTGCTGCTGCCGTCGATGCTCCTGGACAGCGACCCTGTGGGCCAGGAGCCGCTGCCTGGCTGCCTTGTAGGCGCTGCAGCCCTTGTAGGCGCTGATGTGGGCGCCTTGGCAGTTGGCGCATTTGGGATTGACGGCCCTTGGCTTGCTGCACTCCGTCGTCTGATGTCCACCCGCGCATTTAATGCAGACAGCAGCTCGTCTACAATATGCGCGGGTGTGGCCAAACACCTGACATCGATGGCACTGGGCAGGGTCACGGGAGACTCCAAGTCTCTCAACCGTGACGGGCCTCCCACCCAGGCGTCGCAGCTTCAACACATCGAATTGACCACGGTCCGGTTTGGGGGCGATCTCAGCCTCGAAGAGGTTGTATTGGCGGCTGCGATCGAATCGATCGGTGATCGCCCGAGTAAACCGGACCGTGTACTCCTCGGCCTGCATACAGTCCCGGAACCAGTCAGAGGGCGTGGAATGGGGAAGACCTCGGATGAGGATCCTCAATCCTCTGTCCTCCACAGGCTGATGCCCGAACTCGCCGTGCCGGATGTCATTGGCAATGGCAAGGGTGTGTGTATTGGGAGTGGCAGTAGTTGTGTTGGTGTTGGTATTGGCGATGGTGCTGGTGTGAGTGGCGGTGACGGTGTTGGTGTTTGTATTTGTGTTTTGTGTTTGCTGCCGCTGCTGGTGATGGCGGCCCCGTCGTCTAGCCTGCTTCCTCTCACCCTCACCCTCATCGTCACTCCCACTGTCGATGAGGGCGCGGCGTCGTTTTGGTGTTGGTGGGATTTGTGGCATTGGAGCAGGCTGGGCTATGGCTCGGATCGACCCGCTGCTCGAGCTCGAACCAGGTTCGACACGCAACAGGTTCGATCCGGTCGTGTGTGTGTGTGGGGCTGCCCGTTGGCCGTTTGGGCGCTCCGCTCTTGCGCGTCGGCTTGCCGGCTCTCCTCCGTCTTCTCACTCTCCCGTTACTCCTGAACAGTTTTGTGCGTCCAAGAGCGTGAGAGGCGGGAAAAGTGGCAGTGAGAGCGGCGTCTTTTCGGCCTTTCCCTTTGTGGTTGGCGCGGTTTTTGTGACGGGTCTCGAGGGGGGAGTGGCTGTGGCCGTGGATATATCGGCCATGGCAATGGCTGGGTACTCACTCGATGGAAGGCTGTGGCGTCGGCGCTCTGCATTGGCTGGGGCGTTGGTGTTGGCGCCTGCGCCGAGGGCTCTGCTGCTGCTGCTATTGGCGGTGTTGGTGCTGGTGTTGTTGGCTGCTGCTGCTGCTGCTAGGGCGCCTCTGCGGGCCGCTCTGCCGCCGTCGCTGTGTCGTCTGGTTGACCCTCGTCTGGCCATTCCTCTGGTCATGGCTGGCTGTTGGTTTGTGTGTTGGCGATCTGCTGCCTGTTTGTTGTTTTTTAATTGAAAAGTCTCTTGTGTGTGTGTGGTTGTGTTTAATGTATTTATTGGCACTTTTATTCTCTTTTTGGTTTGTGATGTGGACGGGAGCAAAAGTTTGTCAAGGTAAGTAATGGGTGGAGGAAGGGCGGCACGGCACACGACAGACACCACAAAAAGAAAACAGGGCAACACAGAAAAAAAACGTCAATGGCGACACGGCACAGATCGATAGATCATGTTCACCGAAAAGGGAATCTTTCCCATAGGCGATGGCCTTTTGGATGTAGATGCCGAACGCTTTAACGGATTGCTCGTGTCGCATGACATCAACGAGATCTACGAGGTGGAACAGACGCCGTTTGCCAGGGGCAAATTCGCCGCCGTTCGCCGTGCCATTCACAAGAACACGGGCTCCCATTTCGCGGCAAAGTTCTTGAAGCGACGCCGACGCGCACAGAGCAGCGACAAGGAGATCAAACACGAGATCGCCGTCCTAATACTCTGCGAGGGCGAGGAGAACATTGTCAATCTGAATGCGGTGCACGAGACCCGTTCGGACACAGCCCTGCTGCTGGAACTGGCCACTGGTGGCGAGCTGCAGACCATACTGGACAACGAGGAGTGCCTGACAGAGGCCCAGGCCCGCCACTGCATGCGAGAGGTGCTGAAGGCTCTCAAGCTTCTCCACGACCGATCCATTGCCCACCTGGACCTCAAGCCACAGAACATTTTGCTCGCCGGCGAGCGTATAGAAGATGGCCTCAAGCTCTGTGACTTTGGGATCTCGCGCGTTGTGTGCGAGGGCATCAATGTCCGCGAGATGGCCGGCACACCCGACTACGTGGCCCCCGAGGTGCTCCAGTACGAGCCGCTCTCCCTGCTGACGGACATCTGGTCCGTGGGCGTTCTCACCTATGTCTTGCTCTCCGTCTTCTCGCCCTTTGGCGGGGACACCAAGCAGGAGACCTTCCTCAATATCTCGCAGTGTGCGCTCACCTCTCCGGACAACCTATTCGGTGGCGTCTCGCCAGTGGCGATCGATTTCATACGCCGCGCATTGCGAATTAAGCCAAACGATCGCATGAGTGCCGCTTTTGGAACATGCCTGGCTGAAGGATGAGAGCTCGATGGATAGACAAATGTATCTGCAGGATCAGAGCGATGCTGAAGAGGAAGAGGAGGAGGAAGAAGACGACCTTGAGGATGAGGAAGTGGAGGAGCCAGTGGCCGAGGAGAAGGCAGAGGAGCAGGAACAGCAACAGCAGTCACAGGAACAACAAAAGCAACAGAAGCCAAGCAGTGGCAGCAACAAACCCACGCACAATGGCCACCATCGGGCCCACAGCAATGGGAGCAGTAGCAGCATCTCAAAAATACTCATTGCCACCGGGAAGCTCCTGGGAAGCCCCATAAGCAGCACCAGCACCAGCACAGAGACAACGACAGCCATACACACGCTGACCAGCAATGGACACGGACAGAGCAACACGGTCTGCTTGTCCGCCAAGCCCACTCAGATCGTGACACCCACACGTCGAGCCTCCGACTCGGACAAGGAGAACACATACACGGCGACATTTGTGAAGAAGCCCCCGGTGCAGGCCACCATCCAGCTGGGCAGCAACGGCCTCGACGAGTTCGCCACAGTGGTGGCCACCCTGACACTCTTTCCCGATGCGCCCACCACACCGAAAGTGATCCGCAAGGCACCCACGGGAGAGTCCCATGGATCGGCCACCTCGGTGAAGGCTCTGGTCAAGAAGTTTCAGCTGGAGGAGACGCTAGTCTGCCCCGGACACAGCAGCACCAGCAGCCACAACGGCAACAGTCCCGTCAACGGGTGCGGCGGCAGTAGCGGGAGCAGCAACGGCAACAATATGCGACGCAGTGGAGGGGGAAACAGCAGCAACATCAGCTACTCGGCAGCAGCCGCGACAGCAGCACGAATGAACAGCATTCGCCGCGCCTCCGACCCGCTGATGGCCGTCTATAAGAACCAGCCACAGAACAGCGGCGCCAACAGCAATAGTTCCAGCAGCAACAGCAACAATCCCAGCCCCGGCAGCAGTCCCAGCTCGGGCAGCACGGCCACCCTGCTCCTGAATAGCCATCGCCTGGCGTCCGCGTCCGCGTCCGGGCCAGCCAGCACGGTCGCCAGCACCGCTGTAGCCTCAAGCAGCAGCACCAAAGCTACTGCCACTGCCCACCATCTGCACCACCACCACATGCACCACGACAACACGAAAAACGGCCAAAACACATGAAATCCACACTTACCTGCCAATCACCAGACAGAGCTGCCCAGCAGGAAGCTGCCTCGCCATCAACACTGACAATTCCTGCCAAAGGGAAGGAAAAGGAGGCCCCTTTCTGATGACGCTGCCGCCTGACCATGTCCGTGACGTCACGCCACTCCAAACATACAGCTGCCATTTCCAACGACGACGCAGATGCTGGCGCCTGTTGCCGCTCCACTGGGTCGCACCGTCTCTCATGCATTATGTGAGGCGGATGGCTGGTGTTGAGCCGGCGGACGCCAGCAAATCCTGCAAAAGAAGAAGGAGAATCAGGAGAGAGGCTGCCAATAAACACATATACTCACCTGCAAACGCCTCTCACGCCAACACAAACCAGACAAGGGTCGCCAGCAACAGCATCCAAACGCCGACAAGTACCTGCAAATAAACACAAATTAAAATCACACGCCAAAGCAAACACCTCCTCAACTGGGTGGCCAGACCACCAGCCACTCAAAACGCCGTTACAAATTGACGACGAACGTGGCCGAGGAGGCCAGGCCAATTCTACTGACAACGCATCCTGGGTGGCCGGACCAGCAGCCACTCGGATGCGGCCAACAACAATACAATCGACAACGTATCCTGGTGGCCGGACCAGCAGCCACTTGGATGCGGCCAATATCACGATTCGTTGGCATCACTTTTCGATGCCAATGCCAAAACACTGGACAATGCATCATCGGGTGGCCGGACCAGTGCCACTCGGTCTGCTGCACCAAACCAACAGACAGATAACACCATCATTGCCCACGATGCACGCCAATACTCACAACCAGCCAGCCAATAAACAACACACAGGGGGACAACAGAGCCGGCCGGTATACGGCGTAATGTTCGCATTGCGTTTGTTATGCCGGCCGGTGCTTCGTTGTAGTTGTCCTCCTGTTAGAAATAAAATAAATATAATTAATATGTTTATATGTTGTAAATGTATGTCAATTATCGTTTATTTTACCTCGTCTGCATCAATGTATTTGTTGTAGATGTCAATCCTGTTGTTTCTGTAGTTTTTGCATGTCCGTAGATAGTTTGTCCATAGTTTTAGTACTTGCCTGTGATATTAGGAATAAGTTTTTGTAAATTAATGTAGTTTTCTGTAGTTTTCTAATTAGTTTTACCTTCTTACTCTTCTTCCCAACCTATCTGCCATTCCCATAATTCCCCTTGACACGTGGTATTACCAAAAATACCACGCAAATACCAGAATATGACCGATAACACACCAAAAAGCCATTTCAAATTTAAAATGCATTTATCAATGCCCAGTGTGTTATCGGTCGCAAATTCGGCAATTTATGCCCAGCCAATTTCTCCCCACCCCCTACCCACTTCAAATGCCACTAAATGCCAAATGCGGTTGAGCAGGAGCAAAATTAACACTGCCAACCTCCGCCACTCTGCCAAACGCCCCAATAAAGCCATTTCAACCGCCCATATGATGCTATGCGGTCGACTCTTCGGAGCGTCACGCGCCCGGATCGAAAGATCCGGAAGTTTACAGTATCCGGGCGGTTATACGGGAGCAGGCATTTATCCCCCCCCCCCATCCTATCCCATCCCCCAGCAACAGAGCAGCCACTACACACAGCACAAACATAAGACACTGGCCGCTAACCAACGACAACGACAACACACACAGCCACTAAAACAAACGGCTATTCCAATTCTCCATTGCCTACTTATCGGTGCTGCTGCCCTCGGACCACTTTCATCTCACTCAATATTGGGGTGAGTGAAAGTGGAACCGGGGGTGAGAACACCGGTAAATGACGATCGGCGATCGGGCCAGTCGAGTTGAGGGGGAGAGTATGGGAGTTGGCGGACATGTGAGAGTACCACCATGAACCTCGTCCGCCACTCTCATCTCGTCCACCCGCTCGAGAGGTCGCGATCGTCGGACGTACGTGCCATAACCGTTTCGTGTCGTTTTTTCGTGTCGCCGTTTTCCGTTGTCTTGCTGTTGTGCTTTGTTTTCTTTTTTGTGGTGTCTGTCGTGTGCCGTGCCGTGCCGTGCCGTGCCGTGCCCCCGCTCCCTCCACTCGACAAACTTTCTGCTCCCCAATAAATGTGATTAATTTTAAACGCCAATAAATAACATTAAGTTATAAAAACACAAACCTAACGAGAGACAAACTGTGTAAAGAGACAGAAAGTGCCAATAAATACATTAAACACAAACACACACACACAAGAGACTTTTCAGTAAGGGAAAACAACAAACAGACAGCAAATCGCCAATACACAAACTAACAACAACTATGACGAGAGGAATGGCCAGACGAGGGTCAACCAGACGCCACAGCGACGGCGGCAGAGCGGCCCGCAGAGGCGCCCTAGCAGCAGCAGCAGCAGCCAACAACACCAACACCAACACCGCCAATAGCAGCAGCAACAGCAGAGCCCTCGGCGCAGGCGCCAACACCAACGCCCCAGCCAATGCAGAGCGCCGACGCCACAGCGACGGTGGCTGCATCAGCAGCAGCAATAACAACGCCAACACAGACTGCACCGATCGTGAGTACGCAGACGCCGCCAATACACACACAGACACAGCCATTCCCGCCACTTGCATTGCCCTTCCCCCCCCCCCCCCTTGCCAATAATACCCAAAAGAAAGGCCCAACAAGACACCACTTTTCCCGCCTCTCACGCTCTCGGACATACAAAATAGTTCGAGAGTAACGGGAGAGGGAGAGGACGGAGGAGAGCCGGCAAGCCGCCGAGAAGGAGCGGGCCAACGGGCCGCCACACACACACACACGACCGGATCGAACCTGTTGCGAGTCGAACCTGGTTCGAGCTGGTTCGAGCAGCGGGTCGATCCGGGCCAATGCTGAGCCGGCACCAATACCACAAATCCCACCAACACCAAAACGACGCCGCGCCCTCATCGACAGTGGGAGTGAAGATGAGGATGAGGAAGCAGGCCAGACGACGGGGCCGCCATCACCAGAAAAGGCAAACTCTGGAGGAGCTGGAGGCTATTGTTCAGGAGCAGTTGAGGCAGCACGAGCTGCGGGAGCAACAGCAGAAGCAGCAGAAACGGACGGCAGATGCAGCCAACACCAACACAGTTGCCGATCCTGCCACTATGCCGCAATCTGCACAGCCAACACATGCCCCTGCCCCTGCCCCTGCCCCTGCCACTACTATAATTGCCAATTGCCAGACCCACAGCCATCACCAACATCGACAACAGCCAATACATAGACAATCACCAGCCATTCACACAGACAATACCACAATTAACAATAGAAATAATAATGACGCCAATACAAATACACCTGCCACTACCAACACCAACACCACCACCGCCATCACCATCACAAACACCCCTGCCACTACCACCGACGATGACATCCGGCACGGCGAATTCGGGCATCAGCCCAGCCAGGAACGTGGCTTGAGGATCCTCATCCGAGGACTCTCCCACTCCATGCCGCCGGATTGGATTCGCAGCAGTATGCTGAACGAGGGGTACACGGTTCGGTTTGTGAGGGTGATCACCGATCGATTTGATCGCAGCCGCCAATTCAACCTCTTCGAGGCTGAGATCGCTCCCAAACTGGACCGTGGCCAATGCGGGGTGTTAAAGCTGCGACGCCTGGGTGGGAGGCCCGTCACGGTTGAGAGACTTGGAGTCTCCCGTGACCCTGCCCAGTGCCATCGATGTCAGGTGTTTGGCCACACCCGCGCATACTGTAGACGAGCTGCTGTCTGCATGAAATGCGCGGGTGGACACCTGACGACGGAGTGCAGCAAGCCGAAGAACGTCGCTCCCAAGTGCGCCAACTGCCAGGGCCAGCACATCAGTGCCTACAAGGGTTGCCCATCCTACAAGGCAGCCAGGCAGAGGCTCGTGGCCCACAGGGTCGCCAGGGAGGAGGAGCGTCGCAGACAGCAGCCACAGCCAAGCCAACAGCGACACCAGCCAATACAACGTCGCCAGCAGCAGCCACATCCACAGCCACTCCATAATCCGCAGCAGCAACGCCAACACCAACCGGATCGGCAGCATCGGCAGCAGCATCGGTATGGCGACCAACATCCCCAGCCATCGACCAGGGGGCGCCAACACCAGAGGGTCCAGCCGATGCAGCCGATCGCGAATGATGCTCCGACGCCACGCCAACACCAGCAGCAGCAGCGGCCAGACGCCCAGTGCGATGGCAGCTGCGCTCAAAACCTGCAATTATACGTACAGCGTATAACAGAGTTGGAAAGGAGGATCGAACAGATGGCAGAGCAACTCACCAAATTGGCTGCAGCAACAGCAGCAGCAGTTCCAATAGCCGCCAATACAGCAGCAGCAGTAGCCATATCGGACGGTGAGCCGGATATGGACATGGACGACGACAGCCAATGGACCGATGAAGAGCCTTATGAGGACCTACGTAGGTTCCTAAATGGACAATCCAGTGACGACTTCGAAAGCGACGGATTATACGGCGTCTACTGATTGCGACAAATAGCAGAAGTTTAATGCCAATGCCACCTTAAAATAGACAATAATTAAACACAATTAACAACAATCTGCAAATGACCATTAAACATACTCACCTGCTATTAAACTGACAGAGCTGCCCCTCCAGCAGCTGCCTCGCCACTCCTGCAATTCTCTCGAGGCATAATGGGCGAAATTTGGAGGCCTCATCAGCAGCACTACCGCCAATCCAACAAAAGTCGAGAGGCCAGCCACTAAAACACAAAGAAAAACAGTCAATTCACGCCAACACGAAAAACTGCCAAAACACAAGAAATTCACTCTCACCTGCCAATCACCAGACAGAGCTGACCAACAAGAAGCTGCCTCGCCATCAACATCATCAATTTTCTGCCAAAGGGGCGGAAAAGGAGGCCTCTTCTGATGACGCTGCCGCCTGACCATGGCCGTGACGTCACGCCACTCCGAACCAACAGCTGCCAATTCCAACGACGACGCAGATGCTGGCGCCTGTTGCCGCTCCACTGGGTTACACCCGTCTCTCATGCCAATTATGTGAGGGCGGGATGGCCTGGTGTTGAGCCGCCGGACGCCAGCAAATCCTGCAAAAGGAAGGAGAAACAGGAGGGAAAAACAGACTGCCAAAACACAAAATACTCACCTGCTGTTTTACGCCAACACAAACCAGACAAGGGTCGCCACAAATAACATCCAATAAACACGAATTAAAATCAAAGCCAAAACAAACACCTCCTCATCTGGGTGGCCGGACCAGCAGCCATTCAAAACGCAACTACAAACCGACGATGAACGTGGCCGAGGAGGCCAGGCCAATACTACTGACAACGCATCCTGGGTGGCCGGACCAGAGCCACTCGAGGCCAGACGAGGGTCGAACAGACGCCACAGCGACGGCGCAGAGCGGCCCGCAGAGGCGCCCTAGCAGCAGCAGCAGCAGCAGCCAACAACACCAACACCAACACCGCCAATAGCAGCAGCAGCAGAGCCCTCGGCGCAGGCGCCAATACCAACGCCCCAGCCAATGCAGAGCGCCGACGCCACAGCCACCCAGCGAGTGAGTACCCAGCCGTTGCCATGGCCGATATATCCACGGCCACAGCCACTCCCCCCTCGAGCCCCATCACATCAGCAGCAACAGCAGCGCCAATACCAACTGCAAAATCCCGCCAAACACAAAGGGAAAGGCCGAAAAGACGCCACTTTTCCCGCCTCTCACACTCTCGGACATACACGTTCGTGAGTAACGGGAGAGGGAGAAGACGGAGGAGAGCCGGCAAGCCGACGCGCAAGAGCGGAGCGCCAAAACGGCCAACGGGCAGCCACACACACACACACGACCGGATCGAATCTGTTGCGAGTCGAACCTGGTTCGAGCTCGAGCAGCGGGTCGATCCGGGCCAATGCTGAGCCTGCACAAATGCCGTCAATCCCACCAACACCAAAACGACGCAGCGCCCTCATCGACAGTGGGAGTGACGACGAGGGTGAGGGTGAGAGGAAGCAGGCCAGACGACGGGGCCGCCATCACCAGCAGCGGCAGCAGCGGCCGCCAATTGGGAAGCCGAAGAAAAAAAGGCAGACAATGGAGGAACTAGAGGCTATTGTCAAGGAGCAGCTGAGGCAGCACGAGTTGAGGGAGCAACAGCAGAAGCAGCAGAAACGGACGGCACATGCAGCCAACACCAACACAGTTGCCGATCCTGCCACTCCGCCGCAATCAACACAGCCAACACATGCCCCTGCCCCTGCCCCTGCCCCTGCCACTAGTATAAATACAAATAGCCAGACTCACAGCCATCACCAACATCAAAAACAGACAATACAAAGACAATCACCAGCCACTCACACAGACAATACCACAATTAACAATAGAGATAATAATGACGCCAATACAAATACAAATACAAATACACCTGCCAATACAAACACCAACACCACCACCGCCATCACCATCACAAACACCCCTGCCAACACCAACCGGGTCGGCAGCATCGGCAACAGCATCGGTATGGCGACCATCATCCCCAGCCATCGACCAGGGGGCCCCAACCCCAGAGGGTCCAGCCGATGCAACCGATCGCGAATGATGCCCCGACGCCACGCCAACACCAGCAGCAGCAGCGGCCAGCAGCTCAGTGCGATGGCAGCTGTGCCAAACATCTAAAAGAGAGCGCCATTAAACTCAAAATGCTGGAGGAAAGGTTGGCAGCAATGGCCACGCTGATCGCAAACCTGACAGAGGCTAGAGGCGGGGGCTTGGCAGCCATGCCGCCACTACAGACAACACCACCTACACACCCGCCGCCACCACAACCAGCCGCCAATACAGCAGCAGCAGTAGCCATATCGGACAGTGAGCCGGATATGGACATGGACGACGACAGCCAATGGACCGACGAAGAGCCTTACGATGACCTACGTAGGTTCCTAAATGGATAATCCAGTGGCGACTTTGAAAGCGACGGATTATACGGCGTCTACTGATTGCGCCAAATAGCAGAAGTTTAATGGCAATAAAACCTAAAAATAGACAAAATTAAACACAATTAACAACAATCTGCAAATGACCATTAAACATACTCACCTGCTATTAAACTGACAGAGCTGCCCCTCCAGCAGCTGCCTCGCCACTCCTGCAACTCTCTTGAGGCATAATGGGCGAAATTTGGAGACCTCATCAGAAGCACTACCGTCAATTCCAACAGAAGTCCAGAGGCCAGCCACTAAAATACAAAGAAAAACAGCCAATTCACGCCAACACGAAAAAACGCCCAAAACACACAAAAACACACGTACCTGCCAATCACCAGACAGAGCTGCCCCCACAGCAGCTGCCTCGCCATGAACATCATCAATTTTCTGCCAAAGGGGCGGAAAAGGAGGCCTTTTTTGAACCGATGACGAACGTGGCCGAGGAGGCCAGGCCAACTCTGCTGACAACGCATCCTGGTGGCCGGACCAGCAGCCACTCGGATGCGGCCAATCAACAAGTAAATCGACAACGTATCCTGGTGCCCGGACCAGTTGCCACTTGGATGCGGCCAATAATACTGACAGTCTGACATCACACACCGATGTCAACGCCAACACACTGGACAACGCATCTCGGGTAGCCGGACCAGTGCCACTCGGTCTGCTGCATTAAACCAACAGACAGATGCAACGTGGGCGGCCGGACTAGAGCCGCTCGCCATCTCCAACTTTGCCCACGATGCACGCCAACACCATCAATCCAGCCATCGCCACTAAACAACACACAGGGGGACAACAGAGCCGGCCGGTATACAGCGTAATGTTCGCATTGCGTTTGATATGCCTGCCGGTGCTCCGTTGTTGTTTGTCCTCCTGTTAGAAATAAAATAAATATAAATAATATGTTTATATGTGTGTAAATGTATGTCAATTATCGTTTATTTTACCTTGTCTGCATCAATGTTCTTGTTGTAGATGTCAATCCTGTTGTTTTTTGTAGTTTTTGCATGTCCGTAGATAGTTTTAGTTACTTACCTGTGATATTAGAATTAAGTTTTTGTAAATTAATGTAGTTTTTCTGTAGTTAATTGTATATTTTTCGTGGTTTTCTAATTAGTTTTACCTTCTTACTCTTCTTCCCAACCTATCTGCCATTCCCATAATTCCCCTTGACACGTGGTATTACCAAAAATACCACGCAAATACCAGAATATGACCGATAACACACCAAAAAGCCATTTCAAATTTAAAATGCATTTATCAATGCCCAGTGTGTTATCGGTCGCAAATTCGGCAATTTATGCCCAGCCAATTCCTCCCCACCCCCTACCCACTTCAAATGCCACTAAATGCCAAATGCGGTTGAGCAGGAGCAAAATTAACACTGCCAACCTCCGCCACTCTGCCAAACGCCCCAATAAAGCCATTTCAACCGCCCATATGATGCTATGCGGTCGACTCTTCGGAGAGTCACGCGCCCGGATCGAAAGATCCGGAAGTTTACAGTATCCGGGCGGTTATACGGGAGCAGGCATTTACCCCCCCCCCCCCCCCCCCCCCCCCCCCCCCCCCCCCCCCCCCCCCCCCCCCCCCCCACCAACCCATCCTATCCCATCCCCCAACAACAGAGCAGCCACAACACACAGCACAAACATAAGACACTGGCCGCTAACCAACGACAACGACAACACACACAGCCACTAAAACAAACGGCTATTCCAATTCTCCATTGCCTACTTATCGGTGCTGCTGCCCTCGGACCACTTTCATCTCACTCAATATTGGGGTGAGTGAAAGTGGAACCGGGGGTGAGAACACCGGTAAATGACGATCGGCGATCGGGCCAGTCGAGTTGAGGGGGAGAGTATGGGAGTTGGCGGACATGTGAGAGTACCACCATGAACCTCGTCCGCCACTCTCATCTCGTCCACCCGCTCGAGAGGTCGCGATCGTCGGACGTACGTGCCATAACCGTTTCGTGTCGTTTTTTCGTGTCGCCGTTTTCCGTTGTCTTGCTGTTGTGCTTTGTTTTCTTTTTTGTGGTGTCTGTCGTGTGCCGTGCCGTGCCGTGCCGCCTTCCCCCCACCCTTACTCGACAAACTTTTGCTCCCATCGTAAAAAAAAGTGAGTTGATTTTGAAACGCCAATTAAATAATCATTAAGCTTATAAAAACACAAAAGCTGCGAGAAGACAAAAATGTGCTAACGTGCAGACAGAAAGTGCACAAAAATGATCATTATAACACAACTAAACACAGACACCAACAATGATGCACGATTTTCGTCTGTCAAGGGATCGAAACTAACGAATCAGATCACAAGCAACAATGTCTAGCCTTAATAGTCTCTGAGATTTGTGGATGCCCAGATTTTCGTCCTTTGCGGCGGAAGTGTGGCGAAATTTGGACACGAAACGGTCAAGGTCCGATATCACAGGAGTGTGTATCAAATTTGGTTGCTCTGCTCTTATATTCTGAAATCTTGAATCATATTTTGCAATTGCAAGCCGACATGAAACCTGTGTTAGAGAGAGACAGAGCAGAAAGAATGAAATGTCTTGATCTGCAATAATAATATACGATCTAGTGACATTTAACAGTCTAGACATATAGTCATCTCTACATTCTGCGTTTTTTTTTTCGTATCTTTAAAATGTGATGCAAATTTTCTCTTTGTTTTGAAATTTTTTTAGCATGACATATCACAGAATCTGATCAAAACATCGTTGCTCTAATCTTATAGTCTTGAGCACTAGGCGCTGAAGGGACGGACGGACGGACGACGACGACGGACGGACGACAGACACAACAGACTCAAGACAGAGGATCAAAAAAAAACAAACAGACACAAATCCAATACACAAACTAACAACAACTATGACGAGAGGAATGGCCAGACGAGGTCAACCAGACGCCACAGCGACGGCGGCAGAGCGGCCCGCAGAGGCGCCCTAGCAGCAGCAGCAGCAGCCAACAACACCAACACCAACACCGCCAATAGCAGCAGCAACAGCAGAGCCCTCGGCGCAGGCGCCAACACCAACGCCCCAGCCAATGCAGAGCGCCGACGCCACAGCGACGGTGGCTGCATCAGCAGCAGCAATAACAACGCCAACACAGACTGCACCGATCGTGAGTACGCAGACGCCGCCAATACACACACAGACACAGCCATTCCGCCACTTGCATTGCCCTTCCCCCCCCCCCCCCTTGCCAATAATACCCAAAAGAAAGGCCCAACAAGACACCACTTTTCCCGCCTCTCACGCTCTCGGACATACAAAATAGTTCGAGAGTAACGGGAGAGGGAGAGGACGGAGGAGAGCCGGCAAGCCGCCGAGAAGGAGCGGGCCAACGGGCCGCCACACACACACACACGACCGGATCGAACCTGTTGCGAGTCGAACCTGGTTCGAGCTGGTTCGAGCAGCGGGTCGATCCGGGCCAATGCTGAGCCGGCACCAATACCACAAATCCCACCAACACCAAAACGACGCCGCGCCCTCATCGACAGTGGGAGTGAAGATGAGGATGAGGAAGCAGGCCAGACGACGGGGCCGCCATCACCAGAAAAGGCAAACTCTGGAGGAGCTGGAGGCTATTGTTCAGGAGCAGTTGAGGCAGCACGAGCTGCGGGAGCAACAGCAGAAGCAGCAGAAACGGACGGCAGATGCAGCCAACACCAACACAGTTGCCGATCCTGCCACTATGCCGCAATCTGCACAGCCAACACATGCCCCTGCCCCTGCCCCTGCCCCTGCCACTACTATAATTGCCAATTGCCAGACCCACAGCCATCACCAACATCGACAACAGCCAATACATAGACAATCACCAGCCATTCACACAGACAATACCACAATTAACAATAGAAATAATAATGACGCCAATACAAATACACCTGCCACTACCAACACCAACACCACCACCGCCATCACCATCACAAACACCCCTGCCACTACCACCGACGATGACATCCGGCACGGCGAATTCGGGCATCAGCCCAGCCAGGAACGTGGCTTGAGGATCCTCATCCGAGGACTCTCCCACTCCACGCCGCCGGATTGGATTCGCAGCAGCATGCTGAATGAGGGGTTCACGGTTCGGTTTGTAAGGGTGATCACCGATCGATTTGATCGCAGCCGCCAATACAACCTCTTCGAGGCTGAGATCGCCCCCAAACCGGACCGTGGTCAATTCGATGTGTTGAAGCTCTGGGTGGGAGGCCCGTCACGGTTGAGAGACTTGGAGTCTCCCGTGACCCTGCCCAGTGCCATCGATGTCAGGTGTTTGGCCACACCCGCGCATATTGTAGACGAGCTGCTGTCTGCATGAAATGCGCGGGTGGACATCAGACGACGGAGTGCAGCAAGCCAAGGGCCGTCAATCCCAAATGCGCCAACTGCCAAGGCGCCCACATCAGCGCCTACAAGGGCTGCAGCGCCTACAAGGCAGCCAGGCAGCGGCTTCTGGCCCACAGGGTCGCTGTCTAGGAGCATCGACGGCAGCAGCAGCAGCCTCAGCCACTACGGCAACAGCCACAGCAAATGCAGCAGCCAATACAGCAGCAACAGCCAGCACATCGTCTCCAGCAGCCATCACAACGTCACCAGCAGCCACTACAGCGACAGTTGCAGCAGCAGCCACCCATACAGCCACTCCACCCACAGCCGCAGCAGCAACGCCAACGCGGTCCGGGTCGGCAGCATCGGCATCCCCAGCCACTGGCCGAGGGGCGCCAATACCAAAGGGTCCAGCCGATCCCAAATCGTGCTCCGACGCCACGCCAACCCCAGCTACAGCAGCAGCCAGGCGCCCAGTGCGATGGGAGCTGTGCCCATATCCTGAAAAGATATGCCGTAAAAATTAAAGAGCTGGAGGATAAGCTGGCAGCAATTTTGACGAAACTGACAAACCTGCTGCAGGCAAGGGACGAGAGCACGGGAGGAGTGCCGCCACAACGGACAACAACAGCAGCAGCAGCATCCACACAGCCATCACCACGACCAGCACCAAATACGCACTTTGACGCCGCAGTCATATCGGAATCCGAACCCGATATGGACTGCGAAGCAATTAATGACGATGATGACGACGAATGGACCGACCACGATCCATTCGACGATCTGGAGGGTCTGGGCCAAGTGTGGAGGGCCCAAATCGCCAGCGCACGCGAAAGCATGCGATCGGGCGGCGCCTATTGATGTGCCCAATCGTCGATCCAGAGACAGCCACTGCAACAAAGGAAAGAGACGTCAATACGGACAACAACGAAAAACGGCCAAAACACACAAAAATCACACGTACCTGCCAATCACCAGACAGAGCTGACCATCAAGAAGCTGCCTCGCCATCAACAATGACAATTTCCTGCCAAAGGGATGGAAAAGGAGGCCTTCTTTGATGAAGCTGCCGCCTGACCATGGCCGTGACGTCACGCCAATCCGAACCAACAGCTGCCATTTCCAACGACGACACAGATGCTGGCGCCTGTTGCCGCTCACACCCGTCTCTCATGCCTGGCCTGCTTCCTCTCTCCCTCATCCTCATCTTCGCTCCCACTGTCGATGAGGGCGCGGCGTCGTTTTGGTGTTGGTGGGATTGGTGGCATTTGTGTAGGCTGGGCTATGGCTCGATCCGGTCGTGTGTGTGTGTGTGGCGGCCCGTTGGCCGTTTTGGCGCTCCGCTCTTGCGCGTCGGCTTGCCGGCTCTCCTCCGTCTTCTCCCTCTCCCGTTACTCCTGAACAGTTTTGTGCGTCCAAGAGCGTGAGAGGCGGGAAAAGTGGCAGTGAGAGCGGCGTCTTTTCGGCCTTTCCCTTTGTGGTTGGCGCGGTTTTTGTGATGGGGCTCGAGGGGGGAGTGGCTGTGGCCGTGGCTATATCGGCCATGGCAATGGCTGGGTACTCACTCGATGGATGGCTGTGGCGTCGGCGCTGTGCATTGGCTGGGGCGTTGGTGGTGGCGCCTGCGCCGAGGGCTCTGCTGCTGCTGCTGCTATTGCTCTCACCCCCGGTTCCACTTTCACTCACCCCAATATTGAGTGAGATGAAAGTGGTCCGAGGGCAGCAGCACCGATAAGTAGGCAATGGAGAATTGGAATAGCCGTTTGTTTAGTGGCTGTGTGTGTTGTCGTTGTCGTTGGTTAGCGGCCAGTGTCTTATGTTTGTGCTGTGTGTAGTGGCTGCTCTGTTGTTCTCTCTTCCGGATCTTTCGATCCGGGCGCGTGACGCTCCGAAGAGTCGACCGCATAGCATCATATGGGCGGTTGAAATGGCTTTATTGGGACGTTTGGCAGAGTGGCGGAGGTTGGCAGTGTTAATTTTGCTCCTGCTCAACCGCATTTGGCATTTAGTGGCATTTGAAGTGGGTAGGGGGTGGGGAGGAATTGGCTGGGCATAAATTGCCGAATTTGCGACCGATAACACACTGGGCATTGATAAATGCATTTTAAATTTGAAATGGCTTTTTGGTGTGTTATCGGTCATAGTCTGGTATTTGCGTGGTATTTTTGGTAATACCACGTGTCAAGGGGAATTATGGGAATGGCAGATAGGTTGGGAAGAAGAGTAAGAAGGTAAAACTAATTAGAAAACCACGAAAAATATACAATTAACTACAGAAAAACTACATTAATTTACAAAAACTTAATTCTAATATCACAGGTAAGTAACTAAAACTATCTACGGACATGCAAAAACTACAAAAAACAACAGGATTGACATCTACAACAAATACATTGATGCATTGTATGTCAATACATACATTTACAACATATAAACATATTAATTATATTTATTTTATTTCTAACAGGAGGACAAACAACAACGGAGCACCGGCAGGCATATCAAACGCAATGCGAACATTACGCTCTATACCGGCCGGCTCTGTTGTCCCCCTGTGTGTTGTTTAGTGGCGATGGCTGGATTGATGGTGTTGGCGTGCATCGTGGGCAAAGTTGGAGATGGCGAGCGGCTCTAGTCCGGCCGCCCACGTTGCATCTGTCTGTTGGTTTAATGCAGCAGACCGAGTGGCACTGGTCCGGCCACCCGAGATGCGTTGTCCAGTGTGTTGGCGTTGACATCGGTGTGTGATGTCAGACTGTCAGTATTATTGGCCGCATCCAAGTGGCAACTGGTCCGGCCACCAGGATACGTTGTCGATTTACTTGTTGATTGGCCGCATCCGAGTGGCTGCTGGTCCGGCCACCAGGATGCGTTGTTAGCAGAGTTGGCCTGGCCTCCTCGGCCACGTTCGTCATCGGTTCAAAAAAGGCCTCCTTTTCCGCCCCTTTGGCAGAAAATTGATGATGTTCATGGCGAGGCAGCTGCTGTGGGGGCAGCTCTGTCTGGTAATTGGCAGGTACGTGTGTTTTTGTGTGTTTTGGGCGTGTTTTTTTTTTTTCGTGTTGGCGTGTATTGACTGTTTTCCTTTGTATTTTAGTGGCTGGCCTCTGGACTTCTGTTGGAATTGACGGCAGTGCTGCTGATGAGGCCTACAAATTACGCCCATTATGCCTCAAGAGAGTTCCAGGAGCGGCGAGGCAGCTGCTGGAGGGGCAGCTCTGTCGGTTTAATAGCAGGTGAGTATGTTTGTTGGTCATTTGCAGATTGTTGTTAATTGTGTTTAATTATACCCGATACTCAAAATGAGTATTGGGGTATATTAGATTTGTGGTAAAAGTGGATGTGTGTAACGTCCAGAAGGAATCGTTACCGACCCCATAAAGTATATATATTCTTGATCAGCATCAATAGCCGAGTCGATTGAGCCCTGTCTGTCTGTCCGTCTGTCCGTCCGTCCGTCCGTCCGTCCGTCCGTCCGTCCGTCCGTCCGTCCGTCCGTCCGTCCGACCGTCCGTCCGTCCCCTTCAGCGCCTAGTGCTCAAGGACTATAAGAGCTAGAGCAACGATGTTTTGGATCCAGACTTCTGTGATATGTCACTGCTACAAAAATATTTCAAAACTTCGCCCCGCCCACTTCCGCCCCCACAAAGGACGAAATGCTATGGCATCCACATTTTTAAAGATACGATAAAACCAAAAACGCAGAATCGGTGAGGATGACCATATCTTCTACAGTGCAAAATCTGAACCAGATCGTATAATGATTATAGCCAGAATCAAGAAAACAATTTCATTCTTTCTCGCTCTGTCTCTCTCTAGCACACAGGTTTCATGGTCGGTTTTGTCAATTGCAAAATATGAGTTCAAGGATCTCAGAACCTATAAGAGCCAGAGCAACCAAATTTGGTATCCACACTCCTGTGATATCGGACCTTGACCGTTTCGTGTCCAAATTTCGCCACACCCCCTTCCGCCCCCGCAAAGGACGAAAATCTGGGGCATCCACAAATCTCAGAGACTATTAAGGCTAGAGTAACCAAATTTGGTATCCGCACTTCTGTTAGATCTCACTATAAAACGTATATCTCAGAATTTCGCCCCACCCCCTTCCGCCCCCACAAAGAACGAAAATCTGTTGCATCCACAATATTGCACATTCGAGAAAACTAAAAACGCAGAATCATAGATAATGACCATATCTATCAGATTGCTGAATCTGGATCAGATCGGATCATTTTTGTAGCCAAAAGCAAGAAATCAATTTTCAGTGGCTACGCAGCGCCCGACGTCACGCTCAGACTGATTTTCTGTCTCTCTCGCACGCACTCTTTGTCGTGTCGTTTAATATTAGCGGCGTCTGCCGGAGGAGAGTTATACTGACTTAGTATCGGGTATAACCGTAGAGTTGCGGTGTCCGCAGCAACTCACAACGTTCCCCCTCGTTTTTTTCTATTTTTAGGTTTTATTGGCATTAAACTTCTGCTATTTGTCGCAATCAGTAGACGCCGTTTAATCCGTCGCTTTCGGAGTCGCCACTGGATTCTCCATTTAGAAACCTACCTAGGTCCTCATAAGGCTCTTCATCGGTCCATTGGCTGTCGTCGTCCATGTCCATATCCGGCTCACCGTCCGATATGGCCACTGCTGCTGCTGTATTGGCGGCTATTGGAACCGCTGCTGCTGCTGCTGCAGCCAATCTGGTGAGCTGCTCTGCCATCCGTTCGATCCTCCTTTCCAACTCTGTTATACGCTGTACGTACAATTGCAGGTTTTGAGCGCAGCTGCCATCACACTGGGCGTCTGGCCGCTGCTGCTGCTGGTGTCGGCGTGGCGTCGGAGCATCATTCGCGATCGGCTGCATCGGCTGGACCGTCTGGTGTTGGCGCCCCCTGGTCGATGGCTGGGGATGTTGGTCGCCATACCGATGCTGCTGCCGATGCTGCCGATCCGGTTGGTGTTGGCGTTGCTGCTGCGGATTATGGAGTGGCTGTGGATGTGGCTGCTGCTGGCGACGTTGTATTGGCTGGTGTCGCTGTTGGCTTGGCTGTGGCTGCTGTCTGCGACGCTCCTCCTCCCTGGCGACCCTGTGGGCCACGAGCCTCTGCCTGGCTGCCTTGTAGGATGGGCATCCTTTGTATGAGCTGATGTGCTGGCCCTGGCAGTTGGCGCATTTGGGATTGACGGCCCTTGGCTTGCTGCACTCCGTCGTCAGGTGCCCGCCCGCGCATTTCATGCAAACTGCAGCGCGTCTACAATATGCGCGGGTGTGGCCAAACACCTGACATCGATGGCACTGGGCAGGGTCACGGGAGACTCCAAGTCTCTCAACCGTGACGGGCCTCCCACCCAGGCGTCGCAGCTTTAACACCACGGTCCGGTTTGGGGGCGATATCAGCCTCGAAGAGGTTGAATTGGCGGCTGCGATCAAATCGATCGGTGATCACCCTTACAAACCGAACCGTGAACCCCTCATTCAGCATGCTGCTGCGAATCCAATCCGGCGGCGTGGAGTGGGAGAGTCCTCGGATGAGGATCCTCAAGCCACGTTCCTGGCTGGGCTGATGCCCGAATTCGCCGTGCCGGATGTCATCGTCGGTGGTAGTGGCAGGGGTGTTTGTGATGGTGATGGCGGTGGTGGTGTTGGTGATTGTATTGGCGGGTGTATTTGTATTTGTATTGGCGTCATTATTATCTCTATTGTTAATTGTGGTATTGTCTGTGTGAATGGCTGGTGATTGTCTATGTATTGGCTGTTGTCGATGTTGGTGATGGCTGTGGGTCTGGCTATTGGCAATTATAGTAGTGGCAGGGGCAGGGGCAGGGCAGGGGCAGGGGCATGTGTTGGCTGTGCAGATTGCGGCATAGTGGCAGGATCGGCAACTGTGTTGGTGTTGGCTGCATGTGCCGTCCGTTTCTGCTGCTTCTGCTGTTGCTCCCTCAGCTCGTGCTGCCTCAGCTGCTCCTGGACAATAGCCTCCAGCTCCTCCATTGTCTGCCTTTTCTTCTTCGGCTTCCTAATTGGCGGCCGCTGCTGCCGCTGCTGGTGATGGCGGCCCAGTCTTCTGGCCTGCTTCCTCTCACCCTCATCCTCATCTTCGCTCCCACTGTCGATGAGGGCGCGGCGTCGTTTTGGTGTTGGTGGGATTGGCTGTGATTGTGGTTGTGTAGTTGCTGCTGTTTGTCGTAGTATTGGTGCTGACTGGGCTATGGCTCGGATCGACCCGCTGCTCGAACTCGAACCAAGTTCGACACGCAACGGTTTCGATCCGGTCGTGTGTGTGAGTGTGTGGCGGCCCGTTGGCCGTTTTGGCGCTCCGCTCTTGCGCGTCGGCTAGCCGGCTCTCCTCCGTCTTCTCCCTCTCCCGTTACTCCTGAACGGTTTTGTATGTCCGAGAGCGTGAGAGGCGGGAAAAGCGGCAGCGAGAGCGGCGTCGCATCGGCCCTTCCCTTTGCATTTGGCGCGGTTTTTGTGATGTGTCTCGAGGCGGGAGTGGCTGTGGCCGTGGCCGTGGATATATCGGCCATGGCAATGGCTGGGTACTCACTCGATGGAAGGCTGTGGCGTCGGCGCTCTGCATTGGCTGGGGCGTTGGTTTTGGCGCCTGCGCCGAGGGCTCTGCTGCTGCTGCTGCTATTGGCGGTGTTTGTGTTGGTGTTGTTGGCTGCTGCTGCTGCTGCTAGGGCGCCTCTGCGGGCCGCTCTGCCGCCGTCGCTGTGTCGTCTGGTTGTCCCTCGTCTGGCCATTCCTCTGGTCATGGCTGGCTGTTGGTTTGTGTGTTGGCGATCTGCTGCCTGTTTGTTGTTCTTTAATTGAAAAGTCTCTTGTGTGTGTTTGTATTTAATGTATTTATTGGCACCTTAGTTCTCTTTTTTTTCTTGTCTATCACAGTTATCTCTTTTAGTTTGTGATGTTTGTGATGTTTGTAGTGGCACAGGAACTAAAGCTTGTCGGAGATAGTAGTGGGTGGGGTGAAGGAAGGGCTGGAGCGTGGTGGATTGGCGAGGAGCACTTTTCCGCGTTTGGAATGGTCATGTGCATCGGCGAATGGTGTGGGGGGGGGGCGGGGCGACACAAAATGGCTGCTGCCTGGCTTGGCTTGGCGTCGTCTGGCCTTCACTGTCTTTATTTTTTGGCACCAGAGCACAAATGACACGGCAAACGATAAACGACAAAACAGTCAAAACGACAAACGACACGGGCAACACTGATGGCAACGAACAAACAAACTTGCGATTTTATTTTATTTTAATGGCGGCGGCGATGGTTCAATTTATATACGTCCGACGATCGCGACCTCTCGAGCGGGTGGACGAGATGAGAGTGGCGGACGAGGTTCATGGTGGAACTCTCACATGTCCGCCAACTCCCCCACTCCCACGCCGGTCGTCACTTACCGGTGCTCTCACCCCCGGTTCCACTTTCACTCACCCCAATATTCAGTGAGATGAAAGTAGTCCGAGGGCAGCAGCACCGATAAGTAGGCAATGGAAGATTTGAACGGCCTTCTGTTTCAGTGGCTGTGTGTGTTGTTGTTGGGCAATGGCCCGTGTCTAATGTTTCTCTGTGCTGTGTGAATTGGCTGCTCTGTTGTCAAGGATGGGATGGGATGGGAAGGGGAAAGTTTGCCTGCTCCCGTATAACCGCCCGGATACTTTCAACTTCCGGATCTTACGATCCGGGCGCGAGACGCTCCGAAGAGTCGACCGCATAGCATCTTGTGGGCGGTTGTATTGGCATTGTTGGGGCATTTGGCTGAGTGGCGAAGGATGGCAGTGTTCATTTTATTCCTGCTCAGCCTCATTTGTCATTTAGTGGCATTTGAAGTGGGTGGGGGGTGGGTGAGGAATTGGCTGGGCATAATTGCCGAAGTTGCGACCGATAACACACTGGGCATTGAGAAATGCAATTTGAATTTGTATTGGCTTTTTTGGTGTGTTATCGGTCAAGTCTGGTATTTGCGTGGTATTTTTAGTAATACCACATGTCAGGGGAAATATGGGAATGGCAGATAGGTGGGGAAGAAGAGGAAAAAGGTAATAAAACTAATCAGAAAACTACTAATAATATACAATTAACTACAGAAAAACTACATTAATTTACAAAAACTTATTCCTAATATCACAGGCTAGTAACTAAAACTATGGACAAACTATCTACGGACATGCAAAAACTACAGAAACAACAGGATTGACATCTACAACAAATACATTGATGCAGACGAGGTAAAATAAACGATAATTGACATACATTTACAACATATAAACATATTAATTATATTTATTTTATTTCTAACAGGAGGACAAACAACAACGGAGCACCGGCCGGCATAACAAACGCAATGCGAACATTACGCTGTATACCGGCCGGCTCTGTTGTCCCCCTGTGTGTTGTTTATTGGCTGGATGTGTGTATTGGCGTGCATCGTGGGCAATGATGGTGTTGATGGCAAGCGGCTCTGGTCCGGCCGCCCACGCTGCATCTGTCTGGTGGAGATGGCGCATCCAATCGAGTGGCACTGGTCCGGCCACCCGAGATGCGATCGTGGGATGGAGTGGCATTGACATCGGTGTGTGATGCCAACGAATCATGTAATTGGCCGCATCCAAGTGGCTGCTGGTCCTGCCACCAGTATGCGTTGTCAGCAGAGTTGGCCTGGCCTCCTCGGCCACGTTCGTCATCGGTTCAAAAAAAGGCCTCCTTTTCCGCCCCTTTGGCAGAAAATTGATGTTAATGGCGAGGCAGCTGCTGGGGGGCAGCTCTGTCTGGTGATTGGCAGGTACGTGTGTTTTTGTGTGTTTTGGGCGTTTTTTCGTGTTGGCGTGAATTGGCTGTTTTTCTTTGTATTTTAGTGGCTGGCCTCTGGACTTCTGTTGGAATTGACGGTAGTGCTTCTGATGAGGTCTCCAAATTTCGCCCATTATGCCTCAAGAGAGTTGCAGGAGTGGCGAGGCAGCTGCTGGAGGGGCAGCTCTGTCAGTTTAATAGCAGGTGAGTATGTTTAATGGTCATTTGCAGATTGTTGTTAATTGTGTTTAATTTTGTCTATTTTTAGGTTTTATTGCCATTAAACTTCTGCTATTTGGCGCAATCAGTAGACGCCGTATAATCCGTCGCTTTCAAAGTCGCCACTGGATTGTCCATTTAGGAACCTACGTAGGTCATCGTAAGGCTCTTCGTCGGTCCATTGGCTGTCGTCGTCCATGTCCATATCCGGCTCACTGTCCGATATGGCTACTGCTGCTGCTGTATTGGCGGCTGGTTGTGGTGGCGGCGGGTGTGTAGGTGGTGTTGTCTGTAGTGGCGGCATGGCTGCCAAGCCCCCGCCTCTAGCCTCTGTCAGGTTTGCGAGCAGCGTGGCCATTGCTGCCAACCTTTCCTCCAGCATTTTGAGTTTAATGGCGCTCTCTTTTAGATGTTTGGAACAGCTGCCATCGCACTGAGCTGCTGGCCGCTGCTGCTGCTGGTGTTGGCGTGGCGTCGGGGCATCATTCGCGATCGGTTGCATCGGCTGGACCCTCTGGTGTTGGCGCCCCCTGGTCGATGGCTGGGGATGATGGTCGCCATACCGATGCTGTTGCCGATGCTGCCGACCCGGTTGGTGTTGGCGTTGCTGCTGCGGGTTATGGAGTGGCTGTGGATGTGGCTGCTGCTGGCGGCGTTGGATTGGCTGTTGTCGGTGTGGTGTTGGCTGCTGCTGCTGCCGTCGATGCTCCTCCTCCCTGGCGAGCCTGTGGGCCAGGAGCCGCTGCCTGGCTGCCTTGTAGGCGCTGATGTGGGCGCCCTGGCAGTTGGCGCACTTGGGAGCGACGTTCCTCGGCTTGCTGCACTCCGTCGTCAGGTGTCCACCCGCGCATTTCATGCAGACAGCAGCTCGTCTACAGTATGCGCGGGTGTGGCCAAACACCTGACATTGATGGCACTGGGCAGGGTCACGGGAGACTCCAAGTCTCTCAACCGTGACGGGCCTCCCACCCAGGCGTCGCAGCTTCAACACATCGAATTGACCACGGTCCGGTTTGGGGGCGATCTCAGCCTCGAAGAGGTTGTATTGGCGGCTGCGATCGAATCGATCGGTGATCGCCCGAGTAAACCGGACCGTGTACCCCTCGGCCTGCATACAGTCCCGGAACCAGTCAGAGGGCGTGGAATGGGGAAGACCTCGGATGAGGATCCTCAAGCCACGTTCCTGGCTGGGCTGATGCCCGAATTCGCCGTGCCGGATGTCATCGTCGTTGGTAGTGGCAGGGGTGTTTGTGATGGTGATGGCGGTGGTGGTGTTGGTGATTGTATTGGCGGGTGTATTTGTATTTGTATTGGCGTCATTATTATCTCTATTGTTAATTGTGGTATTGTCTGTGTGAATGGCTGGTGATTGTCTATGTATTGGCTGTTGTCGATGTTGGTGATGGCTGTGGGTCTGGCTATTGGCAATTATAGTAGTGTCAGGGGCAGGGACAGGGGCATGTGTTGGCTGTGCAGATTGCGGCATAGTGGCAGGATCGGCAACTGTGGTGGTGTTGGCTGCATGTGCCGTCCGTTTCTGCTGCTTCTGCTGTTGCTCCCTCAGCTCGTGCTGCCTCAGCTGCTCCTGGACAATAGCCTCCAGCTCCTCCATTGTCTGCCTTTTCTTCTTCGGCTTCCTAATTGGCGGCCGCTGCTGCCGCTGCTGTTGATGGCGGCCCCGTCTTCTGGCCTGCTTCCTCTCACCCTCATCCTCATCTTCGCTCCCACTGTCGATGAGGGCGCGGCGTCGTTTTGGTGTTGGTGGGATTGACGGCATTTGTGCAGGCTCAGCATTGGCCCGGATCGACCCGCTGCTCGAGCTCGAACCAGGTTCGACTCGCAACAGGTTCGATCCGGTCGTGTGTGCAGCCACACACAGCCCGTTGGCCGTTTTGGCGCTCCGCTCTTGCGCGTCGGCTAGCCGGCTCTCCTCCGTCTTCTCCCTCTCCCGTTACTCCCGAACTGTCCGAGAGTGTGAGAGGCGGGAAAAGTGGCGTCTTTTCGGCCTTTCCCTTTGTGTTTGGCGGGATTTTGGGATTTGGCGGGGTTGCGGGATTTGCAGTTGGTATTGGCGCTGCTGTTGCTGCTGATGTGATGGGGCTCGAGGGGGGAGTGGCTGTGGCCGTGGATATATCGGCCATGGCAATGGCTGAGTACTCACTCGCTGGGTGGCTGTGGCGTCGGCGCTCTGCATTGTCTGGGGCGTTGGTATTGGCGCCTGCGCCGAGGGCTCTGCTGCTGCTGCTGCTATTGGCGGTGTTGGTGTTGGTGTTGTTGGCTGCTGCTGCTGCTGCTAGGGCGCCTCTGCGGGCCGCTCTGCCGCCGTCGCTGTGGCGTCTGTTCGACCCTCGTCTGGCCGCGAGTGGCTCTGGTCCGGCCACCCAGGATGCGTTGTCATCTCTTCGATCCTCCTTTCCAACTCTGTTATACGCTGTACGTATAATTGCAGGTTTTGAGCGCAGCTGCCATCGCACTGGGCGTCTGGCCGCTGCTGCTGCTGGTGTTGGCGTGGCGTCGGAGCATCATTCGCGATCGGCTGCATCGGCTGGACCCTCTGGTGTTGGCGCCCCCTGGTCGATGGCTGGGGATGTTGGTCGCCATACCGATGCTGCTGCCGATGCTGCCGATCCGGTTGGTGTTGGCGTTGCTGCTGCGGATTATGGAGTGGCTGTGGATGTGGCTGTGGATGTGGCTGCTGCTGGCGACGTTGTATTGGCTGGTGTCGCTGTTGGCTTGGCTGTGGCTGCTGTCTGCGACGCTCCTCCTCCCTGGCGACCCTGTGGGCCACGAGCCTCTGCCTGGCTGCCTTGTAGGATGGGCAACCCTTGTAGGCACTGATGTGCTGGCCCTGGCAGTTGGCGCACTTGGGAGCGACGTTCCTCGGCTTGCTGCATTCCGTCGTCAGGTGTCCACCCGCGCATTTCATGCAGACAGCAGCTCGTCTACAGTATGCGCGGGTGTGGCCAAACACCTGACATCGATGGCACTGGGCAGGGTCACGGGAGACTCCAAGTCTCTCAACCGTGACGGGCCTCCCACCCAGGCGTCGCAGCATTGGCCACGGTCCGGTTTGGGGGCGATCTCAGCCTCGAAGAGGTTGAATTGGCGGCTGCGATCAAATCGATCGGTGATCACCCTTACAAACCGAACCGTGAACCCCTCATTCAGCATGCTGCTGCGAATCCAATCCGGCGGCGTGGAGTGGGAGAGTCCTGGGATGAGGATCCTCAAGCCACGTTCCTGGCTGGGCTGATGCCCGAATTCGCCGTGCCGGATGTCATCGTCGGTGGTAGTGGCAGGGGTGTTTGTGATGGTGATGGCGGTGGTGGTGTTGGTGATTGTATTGGCGGGTGTATTTGTATTTGTATTGGCGTCATTATTATCTCTATTGTTAATTGTGGTATTGTCTGTGTGAATGGCTGGTGATTGTCTATGTATTGGCTGTTGTCGATGTTGGTGATGGCTGTGGGTCTGGCTATTGGCAATTATAGTAGTGTCAGGGGCAGGGGCAGGGGCATGTGTTGGCTGTGCAGATTGCGGCATAGTGGCAGGATCGGCAACTGTGTTGGTGTTGGCTGCATGTGCCGTCCGTTTCTGCTGCTTCTGCTGTTGCTCCCTCAGCTCGTGCTGCCTCAGCTGCTCCTGGACAATAGCCTCCAGCTCCTCCATTGTCTGCCTTTTCTTCTTCGGCTTCCTAATTGGCGGCCGCTGCTGCCGCTGCTGTTGATGGCGGCCCCGTCTTCTGGCCTGCTTCCTCTCACCCTCATCCTCATCTTCGCTCCCACTGTCGATGAGGGCGCGGCGTCGTTTTGGTGTTGGTGGGATTGACGGCATTTGTGCAGGCTCAGCATTGGCCCGGATCGACCCGCTGCTCGAGCTCGAACCAGGTTCGACTCGCAACAGGTTCGATCCGGTCGTGTGTGTGTGTGTGGCTGCCCGTTGGCCGTTTTGGCGCTCCGCTCTTGCGCGTCGGCTAGCCGGCTCTCCTCCGTCTTCTCCCTCTCCCGTTACTCCCGAACTGTCCGAGAGTGTGAGAGGCGGGAAAAGTGGCGTCTTTTCGGCCTTTCCCTTTGTGTTTGGCGGGATTTTGGGATTTGGCGGGGTTGCGGGACTTGCAGTTGGTATTGGCGCTGCTGTTGCTGCTGATGTGATGGGGCTCGAGGGGGAGTGGCTGTGGCCGTGGTTATATCGGCCATGGCAATGGCTGGGTACTCACTCGCTGGCTGTGGCGTCGGCGCTCTGCATTGTCTGGGGCGTTGGTATTGGCGCCTGCGCCGAGGCCTCTGCTGCTGCTGCTGCTATTGGCGGTGTTGGTGTTGGGGTTGTTGGCTGCTGCTGCTGCTGCTAGGGCGCCTCTGCGGGCCGCTCTGCCGCCGTCGCTGTGGCGTCTGTTCGACCCTCGTCTGGCCGCGAGTGGCTCTGGTCCGGCCACCCAGGATGCGTTGTCAGTAGTATTGGCCTGGCCTCCTCGGCCACGTTCATCGTCGGTTTGTAGTTGCGTTTTGAATGGCTGCTGGTCCGGCCACCCAGATGAGGAGGTGTTTGTTTTGGCTTTGATTTTAATTCGTGTTTATTTGCAGGTACTGTCGGCGTTTGGATGTTATTTGTGGCGACCCTTGTCTGGTTTGTGTTGGCGTAAAACAGCAGGTGAGTATTTTGTGTTTTGGCAGTCTGTTTCTCCCTCCTGTTTCTTCTTCCTTTTGCAGGATTTGCTGGCGTCCGGCGGCTCAACACCAGGCCATCCCGCCCTCACATAATTGGCATGAGAGACGGGTGTAACCCAGTGGAGCGGCAACAGGCGCCAGCATCTGCGTCGTCGTTGGAATTGGCAGCTGTTGGTTCGGAGTGGCGTGACGTCACGGCCATGGTCAGGCGGCAGCGTCATCAGAAGAGGCCTCCTTTTCCGCCCCTTTGGCAGAAAATTGATGATGTTGATGGCGAGGCAGCTTCTTGTTGGTCAGCTCTGTCTGGTGATTGGCAGGTGAGAGTGAATTTCTTGTGTTTTGGCAGTTTTTCGTGTTGGCGTGAATTGACTGTTTTTCTTTGTGTTTTAGTGGCTGGCCTCTGGACTTTTGTTGGATTGGCGGTAGTGCTGCTGATGAGGCCTCCAAATTTCGCCCATTATGCCTCGAGAGAATTGCAGGAGTGGCGAGGCAGCTGCTGGAGGGGCAGCTCTGTCAGTTTAATAGCAGGTGAGGATGTTTAATGGTCATTTGCAGGTTGTTGTTAATTGTGTTTAATTATTGTCTAATTTAAGGTGGCATTGGCATTAAACTTCTGCTCGTCCTTCGTTCGCTTCGTCCATGTCCATATCCGGCTCACCGTCCGATATGGCTACTGCTGCTGCTGTATTGGCGGCTATTGGAACTGCTGCTGCTGTTGCTGCAGCCAATTTGGTGAGTTGCTCTGCCATCTCTTCGATCCTCCTTTCCAACTCTGTTATACGCTGTACGTATAATTGCAGGTTTTGAGCGCAGCTGCCATCGCACTGGGCGTCTGGCCGCTGCTGCTGCTGATGTTGGCGTGACGTCGGAGCATCATTCGCGATCGGCTGCATCGGCTGGACCCTCTGGTGTTGGCGCCCCCTGGTCGATGGCTGGGGATGTTGGTCGCCATACCGATGCTGCTGCCGATGCTGCCGATCCGGTTGGTGTTGGCGTTGCTGCTGCGGATTATGGAGTGGCTGTGGATGTGGCTGTGGATGTGGCTGCTGCTGGCGACGTTGTATTGGCTGGTGTCGCTGTTGGCTTGGCTGTGGCTGCTGTCTGCGACGCTCCTCCTCCCTGGCGACCCTGTGGGCCACGAGCCTCTGCCTGGCTGCCTTGTAGGATGGGCAACCCTTGAAGGCACTGATGTGCTGGCCCTGGCAGTTGGCGCACTTGGGAGCGACGTTCCTCGGCTTGCTGCATTCCGTCGTCAGGTGTCCACCCGCGCATTTCATGCAGACAGCAGCTCGTCTACAGTATGCGCGGGTGTGGCCAAACACCTGACATCGATGGCACTGGGCAGGGTCACGGGAGACTCCAAGTCTCTCAACCGTGACGGGCCTCCCACCCAGGCGTCGCAGCATTGGCCACGGTCCGGTTTGGGGGCGATCTCAGCCTCGAAGAGGTTGAATTGGCGGCTGCGATCAAATCGATCGGTGATCACCATTACAAACCGATCCGTGAACCCCTCATTCAGCATGCTGCTGCGAATCCAATCCGGCGGCGTGGAGTGGGAGAGTCCTGGGATGAGGATCCTCAAGCCACGTTCCTGGCTGGGCTGATGCCCGAATTCGCCGTGCCGGATGTCATCGTCGGTGGTAGTGGCAGGGGTGTTTGTGATGGTGATGGCGGTGGTGGTGTTGGTGATTGTATTGGCGGGTGTATTTGTATTTGTATTGGCGTCATTATTATCTCTATTGTTAATTGTGGTATTGTCTGTGTGAATGGCTGGTGATTGTCTATGTATTGGCTGTTGTCGATGTTGGTGATGGCTGTGGGTCTGGCTATTGGCAATTATAGTAGTGTCAGGGGCAGGGGCAGGGGCAGGGGCAGGGGCATGTGTTGGCTGTGCAGATTGCGGCATAGTGGCAGGGTGGGCAACAGGGGTGGTGTTGGCTGCATGTGCCGTCCGTTTCTGCTGCTTCTGCTGTTGCTCCCTCAGCTCGTGCTGCCTCAGCTGCTCCTGGACAATAGCCTCCAGCTCCTCCATTGTCTGCCTTTTCTTCTTCGGCTTCCTAATTGGCGGCCGCTGCTGCCGCTGCTGTTGATGGCGGCCCCGTCTTCTGGCCTGCTTCCTCTCACCCTCATCCTCATCTTCGCTCCCACTGTCGATGAGGGCGCGGCGTCGTTTTGGTGTTGGTGGGATTGACGGCATTTGTGCAGGCTCAGCATTGGCCCGGATCGACCCGCTGCTCGAGCTCGAACCAGGTTCGACTCGCAACAGGTTCGATCCGGTCGTGTGTGTGTGTGTGGCTGCCCGTTGGCCGTTTTGGCGCTCCGCTCTTGCGCGTCGGCTAGCCGGCTCTCCTCCGTCTTCTCCCTCTCCCGTTACTCCCGAACTGTCCGAGAGTGTGAGAGGCGGGAAAAGTGGCGTCTTTTCGGCCTTTCCCTTTGTGTTTGGCGGGATTTTGGGATTTGGCGGGGTTGCGGGATTTGCAGTTGGTATTGGCGCTGCTGTTGCTGCTGATGTGATGGGGCTCGAGGGGGGAGTGGCTGTGGCCGTGGTTATATCGGCCATGGCAATGGCTGGGTACTCACTCGCTGGGTGGCTGTGGCGTCGGCGCTCTGCATTGTCTGGGGCGTTGGTATTGGCGCCTGCGCCGAGGGCTCTGCTGCTGCTGCTGCTATTGGCGGTGTTGGTGTTGGTGTTGTTGGCTGCTGCTGCTGCTGCTAGGGCGCCTCTGCGGGCCGCTCTGCCGCCGTCGCTGTGGCGTCTGTTCGACCCTCGTCTGGCCGCGAGTGGCTCTGGTCCGGCCACCCAGGATGCGTTGTCAGTAGTATTGGCCTGGCCTCCTCGGCCACGTTCATCGTCGGTTTGTAGTTGCGTTTTGAATGGCTGCTGGTCCGGCCACCCAGATGAGGAGGTGTTTGTTTTGGCTTTGATTTTAATTCGTGTTTATTTGCAGGTACTGTCGGCGTTTGGATGTTATTTGTGGCGACCCTTGTCTGGTTTGTGTTGGCGTAAAACAGCAGGTGAGTATTTTGTGTTTTGGCAGTCTGTTTCTCCCTCCTGTTTCTTCTTCCTTTTGCAGGATTTGCTGGCGTCCGGCGGCTCAACACCAGGCCATCCCGCCCTCACATAATTGGCATGAGAGACGGGTGTAACCCAGTGGAGCGGCAACAGGCGCCAGCATCTGCGTCGTCGTTGGAATTGGCAGCTGTTGGTTCGGAGTGGCGTGACGTCACGGCCATGGTCAGGCGGCAGCGTCATCAGAAGAGGCCTCCTTTTCCGCCCCTGTAGTGACGCTTGAACCAGCTACAAAAATATTACTACAACAACAACAAAAAATAAAAGAACGGAAAAAAAAAAAACTAATCAAAAATTTTAAATCCAGGGAATATCGTAATTGCGTTTAGCGCCCCTATTGCTCGTGATCGACGGGTACTTTTTGAATTGAAAGTCCAGCTACGGTCGCTCTTTTCGATTTTGGGCCCCACTTCAGAAGGTAGTGTTTGTGGTGGAAAGAGGAAATATTAGCGAAAAAACATACCTAAACCCCGCGCCAGTGCTAAATCAAAGAAAAAAAGACAAACAAAAGAATCGTGTTGCTTTCAAATTATACCATAAAGAAATCGAAAAGAAATTTGCCACCCCAGTAAGGGGGCGTTCCATTCTGACCCCACGCCGGAGGCAAGGCATCCGAAAGTGGTCTCTTTTTTTTTTTTTTTTTTCGGACGGCCATTTGCAAGTTAATATAACAAGAGTGCCAATCGCCACATAGCGGTAAGTTGGACATTGGGGTTTAGGTGTCGCTAGGTAGTGTTAAATGGAACATGGGTTTTCCTGTATTACAGAATTGGCACGTTGTGCCAAGCAGATTTCCAAGGGAGAATAGCGGAAAAAGATAATTGGGATCGATGACCGAGCCGGCCGCAGCCACAACCAGCTGGCCATAGAAAGGGAAGAGAAGAGACTGCGCTCCCGAAAAAAAAAAAAAGCACAAGAACCGATCGAATTCGCCGCTGGCGCAGAGAAGCGCAAGGCAGAGAGTCCGCCGCTCCAGCTGTGGGTCCGACTCAGTGCATCAGCAGCATCGTCGGCGCCGGGAAGCTGCGAAACTAAAAGCGGAATATTGAACTTTTTTTTTTTGGCCCCCAAGTTTTTTTGCGCAAATATCTTGCCCTCGGCCGACCTGGCTTAGTGAAAAAAAGTAGAGGAAATAAAAACCCAGATCAAAATTATACCCATGAGCCAATAGGCAAGGTCTTAGTGAGTACGAATACAAATACCTTGCTCCCCTTTCGGCAGTGTAGCGCCGTTAATTCAGTCTTGCTTTTCTTTTCCCTTAAACCGTAAGGGCTAGCCCTATGTGGAGCCCAAAGAAAAGAAAGGCATAAGGGAATAGAAATACAATATCAATGCTCAAAAGCAAAGAAAAAAAGCAGTCCCCCGAAAGCCTCTGCGCGCCTTGTTCTTTCTCTTCTTTTCTCTTTTTGTTGTTGTGCTCTCCCAATAAAATTACATTTACAGCAATTATAGCAAGCGGATCGTCTTCGACAAAAGCGCTTTTGGAGATGGATGGCACGTAAGTGAAAGAATATTGCTTTACTCTAAATAAATTGCATGCATGAGCGTGAGAGAAGGAGAGGTATGGGAAAGAAAGAAGGGGAGAGGTAAAACAGTTGGGCAGATCCACATGCCGGAAGAGATAGCAAGAACAGTAACCATGGGTTTTTTGTTGTTGTCACAAATGCTCTGTTAAATTTGTATGCCAGTTTAGCGGCTACCTCCTATATACATATACTGTTTTTTTATTATATACACATTTAATTCTTTTTTTTCTATTTAGTTATAATTCTTCTATTTTAATTATTATTAGTATTATTTTAATTTCCAACCTGGAATATTCTCGAATCCTGTTGTTCGCTAAAATAGTTATTGAGTCAATTGGGAGTTTAAGTAGAGTAGGGAAATGCCCCTGTGTCAAGTAATAAATAAGTTTTAAAATGAAATCGATAATGAACTAAATTATTTTAGGGCGCCATGCCGAGTGGATTATGG
Source organism: Drosophila miranda (assembly GCF_003369915.1). NCBI lineage: Eukaryota > Metazoa > Arthropoda > Insecta > Diptera > Drosophilidae > Drosophila > Drosophila miranda. The sequence continues at coordinate 1,556,275 of NW_022881625.1, forward strand.
AAATGAAGTGAGTCTGGGGGATTTAGGGATCATCGGCCACTAATATGGCTTTGCGGCCCAGATGGTCAAGGTAGGGTGGGCAAAACGCTGCTACACCTACAGCTACTCAGCAGCACAACCCGTACTTCAGCATGTTCTGTTTTCTTTGCAGAGCAACCTCTATGTGTGCATAGCTTGTCACTCTTGGTAGTTTCTTTTCTGTATGGCCAGTCCGATCGATCATGTGTTAGGGAGGAAAACAGCACGCGAAATCAATATTATTATATGTATCCAATGCGAGCAGGTAGCACAGTGGTAAATCCTCACCCCCCCCTTGCCGACGACAAATAGAAGCCGGAACCAGCGCGTGCTCCTCTGGTCGCTACAATAAGATCAGCTCGTTATGATAGCGTATCGCTATACGTTGTATGCTACAGTTCTAACTTATAGATATATTATAATCTTATTTGGCGCCCAACGTGGGGCCCGAAGCAGCCATCCTGGCTGACCCCAACCGATAGTCTTCATTCTTATCAATTACATCTGATAATATAGTTCCTAACACTTGTTCGATTGGTTCTCGGTTCCTTGTTCTGTTAATGGTTAGAGCTCTATGGAGATAGCTAAAGCTTAAAATTGCTTTACTACCTGGACTCCACTAAAACAGTTAACTCATGTGCTTTATGGAGAGTTTCTGGAAGCGTTATAACTTTAAATGGTTATAACTCCAAAATTTAATAGTATAAAGTCATTAGAATCCTTGGGTGGATTGTTCATACTGCATAGTAGGCGTTGCTTATTGGTTACACGTGGAGTCAAGACCTACGGCCATCCCGTTTACCTTGCTTGAGGACAATCATACCTATCAGTTGCATTTGGAATCGTGATACCTTCTCAGGAAAGTTCACTCCTATGTAACATATCTCCCTTCCTTCTTTGCTTCCTTTGTGTTTTCACTTATGTATACTTCCTAATATTGTTTGCTGGAGCTTAGTGAGTTACAGCGTAGCCGCCACTGGCGGAAAATAATATTTTATCGTGTACTCTTTTCGTTTTCTATTCTAATCTGTACTATATTGACAAGCTCACATTAGAACAGCTGATTAAGACCGTCACAACCATATGAAACGATAGCATGGCAACCAAACAGTTTATACAAATTCCTTCTTTTATACAATTTTTTTTTGCGTTATACAAAATTAATTTAATTAAGCGAGTCAAGAGCAATGCCGGTTAAACGAAGCCCTGAAAAATTGATTAACCTAAAAGACATTGAACGTCCCACAACTTCGAACCAAAGAGCACCGTCTATTTCTCACTCACTGACTACTAGATCGAAAACCAAACCAGTCGAAACTGCAACCATGCCTGACCCTCCACCAGATCAGGAGAATTTAGATGCTTCCACGCCGACTACGAGCAATAGAGCGGCAAGTGATGTTTTGTACACGGTGATGGCAGGCACAATTTCAGCAGAAATGGCAAAGCAAACTCTAGCCATGAGTGCAGCAATGGCACAACTAACAGAAAAACTTTCCCAAGCTATTAGTACAGGTTTACAAGCAGCTTCGACAGCTTCCTCTAGAGAGAGGTCCCCAATCCGTATAGAACAGTTGTCATCAGGGACACACGTTGAGCAGCATAATATACAGCCTTTATTGCCCAATTCACACTCGCAGGCAGCTTCGGATCAGACACGGGATTATGGTCAAATCTTTAGTCAGGCGCCACTGCCGGGTGAGGTACGTCCGGATCGTATAAGTCAAATAATGGCAAATTGGAAGCTGAGATTCAATGGCAAGGATTCTATGTCTATAGATGACTTCATTTATAGAATCGAAGCCTTAACCCACCAAACGATGAATGGGAACTTCGAACTAGTAGCCCGAAACTCGAACAATTTATTTGAGGGTAAGGCTAGTGAGTGGTATTGGAGATACCACAAAAGTGTGCCCCAAATTCGCTGGCATGACTTATGTGTAGCGTTAAGGGGTCAATTCAAAGATTCACGCACGGATCGCATAATCCGGACGGAAATCGAAGATCGTAAACAGCTCGTAAATGAGTCGTTCGATGATTTTTACAGTGTGATCGCCTCTTTGGCAGATCGGCTCACACAGCCCATGTCGGAGCAATCTTTGTTAGAGACTCTAAGAGCAAATCTTCTTACTGAGGTTCAGCGAGAAATATTATATGAGCCAGCTTCCACCATTGCTCAGTTAAGACATCTGGTGCGAACACGCGAAATTTTTATGCGGACAGTCTACAAACCTTCAGTGGCGATACCGAAACCCAAATATCGCAACATTAGTGCGTTGGGACATCAAACAGACCACATTTCCGAATCCGATAGTTCTGATATTGAAGAGGTAGAGGTAGCTGCCATTGAAGCTTCCTGTTGGAATTGCGGGGCGAAGGGCCACCGTTATCAGGAGTGTCTAGCAGAACGGCGAGTCTTCTGCTTTGGTTGTGGATTGGCTGACACGTATAAGCCAAACTGCCGCCGTTGCAGCTCGAATGCCACAAAAAACTTAGCAGCGCGTGCACAACCGAAAAGTGCACGCAAACAAGTTGTCTCGAGGGGGACGAATACAGATTAGATGAGACTCCAAAATTGCTACATAACTTATTACCGGCCGCGTCATATCACCCTGACTTACAGCAATCCATTAATTATTCCACTCCCGGCAAAAGTAGCACTCGTTCGCGATTGCGTAGGATCGCCTTCAACCGTCAAACTAGGGCCGAACGCAAGATGCTATTAGAGACAGTAATTGGGAAACTCCATGACTTCCGCCCATATGCCCAAGTCACTCTACTGGGTAACACGGTAGTCGGCCTTTTGGACACCGGTGCGTCCGTGTGCTGTATTGGCGGTCATCTGGCGAAAGACGTAATGGAGAAAACGGAATATAAGCGTTTATCGGCCACGGTGAAGACGGCCGATGGAAAATCGCAGGATATTATTGGTCGACTGACGACAGAGGTTAGCTATCGAGGCGAATCCAAGAAGATAACCTTTTTCGTAGTCCCATCTTTATCGGGAGACCTTTATTTGGGTATAGATTTTTGGAAGGCGTTTAACTTGCTTCCAGTTTCTCTTTTAAGTGAGCAACTATCGGTTTTGTCAGTGAGCGATCCCTTAAGTAGGTCATTAACTGTACATCAACAAAAAACACTAGCAGCTGCCATTCTTCTGTTTCCCTCCTTTGCTATCAAAGGTTTAGGACGCACCACCTTGATATCGCATTCGATTGATATAGCTGACGCAAAACCAATCAAGCAGCGTCACTATCCAGTTTCACCTGCTATAGAGAAGCTGATGTACAATGAATTGGATCGAATGCTTAAGCTGGGGGTAATCGAAGAATCAAATAGTAGTTGGTCCTCACCAGTAGTATTAGTGCGCAAACCTGGCAAAGTTCGACTATGCATCGATAGCAGGAAACTCAACGACTCTACAGTAAAGGACGCATACCCTATGCCGCTTATCGATGGTATTTTGGCGAGATTGCCCAAGGCCGAGTTCATTACAAGCTTGGATCTAAAAGACGCATTTTGGCAGATACCGCTCGATAAGAAATCGCGGGATAAAACGGCGTTTACTGTTCCCGGGAGGCCTCTTTATCAGTTCACCGTGATGCCATTTGGGCTAACGAACTCACCTCAGACCATGTCAAGGCTCATGGATAAGGTTATCCCCGCAAATCTCCGAAATGAAGTTTTCATCTACCTTGATGACCTCTTGATCGTGTCTGACACATTTGAGCGGCATCTGGAGGTATTAGGAATTCTAGCTACTCAATTTAAAATAGCAAATTTAACCCTAAATGTTGAAAAGAAAGTATAAAGGAGGTCAAATATTTAGGTCACGTAATTGGTAATGGCACGATTAATACCGATCCAGACAAAATAGCAGCTGTTACCGATTTTCCAGTACCTCGTTCAATTAAGCAAGTTCGACGTTTCCTTGGCTTAACTGGATGGTATCATAAGTTCATCCGGAACTATGCTACATTGGCCGCCCCTTTAACAGATACTCTAAAGCAAAAGCGTAGCTTTGTTTGGAGCGAAGAAGCACAAAAGTCGTTCGAATTATTAAAGGAACGTATGAGCGCAGCCCCAGTTTTGCATAGCCCGAATTTCAATATACCATTTAGCATACATTGTGATGCAAGTGACTCAGGCGTGGGGGCCGTGTTGATGCAGACCAATGAGGACAAGGATGAAGTACCTGTGGCTTTCATGTCACGGAAGCTAAATAAATGCCAAGGGAATTACACAGTGACCGAAAAAGAGTGTTTGGCAGCAGTTTTGGCGGTTAAGAAGTTTAGGGCTTACATCGAAGGGCAGGAGTTCATCATCATAACAGACCATGCATCTTTAAAATGGCTAATGACCCAGTCTGATCTCAGTTCACGGTTAGCTAGATGGTCCTTAAAACTTCAGGGGTTCCCGTTTAAAATCCAGCATAGAAAAGGTAGCCAAAACGTAGTCCCAGATGCTCTTTCGCGCACAAATACCGAAGACTTATCGGCATTAGTTTTGTCCAGCATTGTTGACCTTCAGTCAGAAGAATTTAGGTCGCCGGAGTATGTAGCCCTAAGAGACAAACTCGTTGAAAACGCGTCCAAGACTCCAGATTTGAAAATCGTAGAGGGGTATATATACCGACGCGCCGAGCACGCGGCGGGAGACAAGGTAGCTGACGATTTATGTTGGAAGCTTTGGATACCACGAGGATTAGTCGAGGAAACCTTAAAAGACGCTCACGAAAACCAGCTATCAGCTCACTGTGGGATAAACAAAACATTAGAAAAACTTAGGCGTTTCTACTATTGGCCGAATTTGGTGTCCGACGTAAGGACATATATAAATAATTGCCATGTATGCAAGATCACAAAGCATCCCAATCATACCCTTCGACCGCCTTTAGGGAACATTGGTACATCGGATAGGTTTTTCCAGAAACTGTTTGTCGATTTCCTGGGGCCGTATCCCCGAAGTCGTTCTGGGCATATAGGGATTTTTATTGTGGTTGATCACTTGTCGAAGTTTCCTTTCTTAAAGCCAGTAAAAAAGTTTACTGCGGATGTCGTGGCACGGTATCTGGAAGAAGATTTGTTCCATTGTTTTGGGGTTCCTGAAACAATTGTTTCGGATAATGGTGTACAGTTCAGGTCGGAGGTGTTTAATGCGCTGCTAGGGAAATATCATATTGTGCACAGGTATACTGCTGTTTACGCTCCGCAGGCAAACGCATCAGAACGAGTAAACCGATCGGTGATAGCTGCAATGAAATCATATGTCCGCCCTGATCAAAAGAATTGGGATGAGCAGCTCAGTAACATTTGCTGTGCGCTGCGTTCCGCGGTCCATTCAGCCATAAATACGACTCCTTATCGCCTCGCTTTTGGCCAGCACATGATTGTCGATGGAGCCAGCTACAGGCTGTTAAGAAATTTACAGATGCTGGAAGATCGCACTGTACAGTTTGGTAAAGAGGATTCGTTTGACCTCATCAGACATAAGGCAAAGGATACGATGCACGCACAACACGCTAGGAATGAAAGAACATACAATTTGCGCAGTCGGCAGGTGTCATTTGTTGTAGGCCAGGAGATATATCGGCGAAATTTCCAGCAAAGCAATTTCGCGAAGGGCTTTAGCGCTAAACTAGCACCAGCGTTTATAAAAAGTCGGATACGACAGAAGCTAGGAAATTGCTACTATGAGGTGGAAGATCTGCAGGGTAAATTAATAGGGAAGTTTCACGCCAAGGATTTAAAACAATAACTTCTCTTTTAATAGCCGTTCAAGCGAGGATCCCACTTTTGGTGTGGTTCCCCCAAAGTGTGATTTTGGTAGGGGGGAATTTGTAGTGCCGCTTGAACCAGCTACAAAAATATTACTACAACAACAACAAAAAATAAAAGAACGGAAAAAAAAAAAAACTAATCAAAAATTTTAAATCCAGGGAATATCGTAACTGCGTTTAGCGCCCCTATTGCTCGTGATCGACGGGTACTTTTTGGGCAGACGGTCGGACTCGGGAGAGAGTCGGCCGCGGTTATGTTAACTCGAGGGAAATGGTGGTTGGCACTTTCGCTGTTAGGAGGGTTCGTGAATGCAAGTCCAGCTACGGTCGCTCTTTTCGATTTTGGGCCCCACTTCAGAAGGTAGTGTTTGTGGTGGAAAGAGGAAATATTAGCGGAAAAACATAACTAAACCTCGCGCCAGTGCTAAATCAAAGAAAAAAAGACAAACAAAAGAATCGTGTTGCTTTCAAATTATACCATAAAGAAATCGAAAAGAAATTTGCCACCCCAGTAAGGGGGCGTTCCATTCTGACCCCACGCCGGAGGCAAGGCATCCGAAAGTGGTCTCTTTTTTTTTTTTTTTTTTCGGACGGCCATTTGCAAGTTAATATAACAAGAGTGCCAATCGCCACATAGCGGTAAGTTGGACATTGGGGTTTAGGTGTCGCTAGGTAGTGTTAAATGGAACATGGGTTTTCCTGTATTACAGAATTGGCACGTTGTGCCAAGCAGATTTCCAAGGGAGAATAGCGGAAAAAGATAATTGGGCTCGATGACCGAGCCGGCCGCAGCCACAACCAGCTGGCCATAGAAAGGGAAGAGAAGAGACTGCGCTCCCGAAAAAAAAAAAAAGCACAAGAACCGATCGAATTCGCCGCTGGCGCAGAGAAGCGCAAGGCAGAGAGTCCGCCGCTCCAGCTGTGGGTCCGACTCAGTGCATCAGCAGCATCGTCGGCGCCGGGAAGCTGCGAAACTAAAAGCGGAATATTGAACATTTTTTTTTTGGCCCCCAAGTTTTTTTGCGCAAATATCTTGCCCTCGGCCGACCTGGCTTAGTGAAAAAAAAGTAGAGGAAATAAAAACCCAGATCAAAATTATACCCATGAGCCAATAGGCAAGGTCTTAGTGAGTACGAATACAAATACCTTGCTCCCCTTTCGGCAGTGTAGCGCCGTTAATTCAGTCTTGCTTTTCTTTTCCCTTAAACCGTAAGGGCTAGCCCTATGTGGAGCCCAAAGAAAAGAAAGGCATAAGGGAATAGAAATACAATATCAATGCTCAAAAGCAAAGAAAAAAAGCAGTCCCCCGAAAGCCTCTGCGCGCCTTGTTCTTTCTCTTCTTTTCTCTTTTTGTTGTTGTGCTCTCCCAATAAAATTACATTTACAGCAATTATAGCAAGCGGATCGTCTTCGACAAAAGCGCTTTTGGAGATGGATGGCACGTAAGTGAAAGAATATTGCTTTACTCTAAATAAATTGCATGCATGAGCGTGAGAGAAGGAGAGGTATGGGAAAGAAAGAAGGGGAGAGGTAAAACAGTTGGGCAGATCCACATGCCGGAAGAGATAGCAAGAACAGTAACCATGGGTTTTTTGTTGTTGTCACAAATGCTCTGTTAAATTTGTATGCCAGTTTAGCGGCTACCTCCTATATACATATACTGTTTTTTTATTATATACACATTTAATTCTTTTTTTTCTATTTAGTTATAATTCTTCTATTTTAATTATTATTAGTATTATTTTAATTTCCAACCTGGAATATTCTCGAATCCTGTTGTTCGCTAAAATAGTTATTGAGTCACTTGGGAGTTTAAGTAGAGTAGGGAAATGCCCCTGTGTCAAGTAATAAATAAGTTTTAAAATGAAATCGATAATGAACTAAATTATTTTAGGGCGCCATGCCGAGTGGATTATGGAAATGAAGTGAGTCTGGGGGATTTAGGGATCATCGGCCACTAATATGGCTTTGCGGCCCAGATGGTCAAGGTAGGGTGGGCAAAACGCTGCTACACCTACAGCTACTCAGCAGCACAACCCGTACTTCAGCATGTTCTGTTTTCTTTGCAGAGCAACCTCTATGTGTGCATAGCTTGTCACTCTTGGTAGTTTCTTTTCTGTATGGCCAGTCCGATCGATCATGTGTTAGGGAGGAAAACAGCACGCGAAATCAATATTATTATATGTATCCAATGCGAGCAGGTAGCACAGTGGTAAATCCTCACCCCCCGCTTGCCGACGACAAATAGAAGCCGGAACCAGCGCGTGCTCCTCTGGTCGCTACAATAAGATCAGCTCGTTATGATAGCGTATCGCTATACGTTGTATGCTACACCCCTTTGGCAGAAAATTGATGATGTTGATGGCGAGGCAGCTTCTTGTTGGTCAGCTCTGTCTGGTGATTGGCAGGTGAGAGTGAATTTCTTGTGTTTTGGCAGTTTTTCGTGTTGGCGTGAATTGACTGTTTTTCTTTGTGTTTTAGTGGCTGGCCTCTGGACTTTTGTTGGATTGGCGGTAGTGCTGCTGATGAGGCCTCCAAATTTCGCCCATTATGCCTCGAGAGAATTGCAGGAGTGGCGAGGCAGCTGCTGGAGGGGCAGCTCTGTCAGTTTAATAGCAGGTGAGTATGTTTAATGGTCATTTGCAGGTTGTTGTTAATTGTGTTTAATTATTGTCTATTTTAAGGTGGCATTGGCATTAAACTTCTGCTATTTGTCGCAATCAGTAGACGCCGTATAATCCGTCGCTTTCGAAGTCGTCACTGGATTGTCCATTTAGGAACCTACGTAGGTCCTCATAAGGCTCTTCATCGGTCCATTGGCTGTCGTCGTCCATGTCCATATCCGGCTCACCGTCCGATATGGCTACTGCTGCTGCTGTATTGGCGGCTATTGGAACTGCTGCTGCTGTTGCTGCAGCCAATTTGGTGAGTTGCTCTGCCATCTCTTCGATCCTCCTTTCCAACTCTGTTATACGCTGTACGTATAATTGCAGGTTTTGAGCGCAGCTGCCATCGCACTGGGCGTCTGGCCGCTGCTGCTGCTGGTGTTGGCGTGACGTCGGAGCATCATTCGCGATCGGCTGCATCGGCTGGACCCTCTGGTGTTGGCGCCCCCTGGTCGATGGCTGGGGATGTTGGTCGCCATACCGATGCTGCTGCCGATGCTGCCGATCCGGTTGGTGTTGGCGTTGCTGCTGCGGATTATGGAGTGGCTGTGGATGTGGCTGTGGATGTGGCTGCTGCTGGCGACGTTGTATTGGCTGGTGTCGCTGTTGGCTTGGCTGTGGCTGCTGTCTGCGACGCTCCTCCTCCCTGGCGACCCTGTGGGCCACGAGCCTCTGCCTGGCTGCCTTGTAGGATGGGCAACCCTTGTAGGCACTGATGTGCTGGCCCTGGCAGTTGGCGCACTTGGGAGCGACGTTCCTCGGCTTGCTGCATTCCGTCGTCAGGTGTCCACCCGCGCATTTCATGCAGACAGCAGCTCGTCTACAGTATGCGCGGGTGTGGCCAAACACCTGACATCGATGGCACTGGGCAGGGTCACGGGAGACTCCAAGTCTCTCAACCGTGACGGGCCTCCCACCCAGGCGTCGCAGGCCGCATCCAAGTGGCTGCTGGTCCGGCCACCAGGATACGTTGTCGATTGTATTGTTGTTGGCCGCATCCGAGTGGCTGCTGGTCCGGCCACCCAGGATGCGTTGTTAGTAGAATTGGCCTGGCCTCCTCGACCACGTTCGTCGTCAATTTGTAACGGCGTTTTGAGTGGCTGGTGGTCCGGCCACCCAGTTGAGGAGGTGTTTGCTTTGGCGTGTGATTTTAATTTGTGTTTATTTGCAGGTACTTGTCGGCGTTTGGATGCTGTTGCTGGCGACCCTTGTCTGGTTTGTGTTGGCGTGAGAGGCGTTTGCAGGTGAGTATATGTGTTTATTGGCAGCCTCTCTCCTGATTCTCCTTCTTCTTTTGCAGGATTTGCTGGCGTCCGGCGGCTCAACACCAGGCCATCCCGCCCTCACATAATTGGCATGAGAGACGGGTGCGACCCAGTGGAGCGGCAACAGGCGCCAGCATCTGCGTCGTCGTTGGAAATGGAGTGACGTCACGGCCATGGTCAGGCGGCAGCGTCATCAGAAAGGGGCCTCCTTTTCCTTCCCTTTGGCAGGAATTGTCAGTGTTGATGGTGAGGCAGCTTCCTGCTGGGCAGCTCTGTCTGGTGATTGGCAGGTAAGTGTGGTTTTCATGTGTTTTGGCCGCTTTTTGTGTTGTCGTGGTGCATGTGGTGGTGGTGCAGATGGTGGGCAGTGGCAGTAGCTTTGGTGCTGCTGCTTGAGGCTACAGCGGTGCTGGCGACCGTGCTGGCTGGCCCGGACGCGGACGCGGACGCCAGGCGATGGCTATTCAGGAGCAGGGTGGCCGTGCTGCCCGAGCTGGGACTGCTGCCGGGGCTGGGATTGTTGCTGTTGCTGCTGGAACTATTGCTGTTGGCGCCGCTGTTCTGTGGCTGCTTCTTATAGACGGCCATCAGCGGGTCGGAGGCGCGGCGAATGCTGTTCATTCGTGCTGCTGTCGCGGCTGCTGCCGAGTAGCTGATGTTGCTGCTGTTTCCCTGCACTGCGTCGCATATTGTTGCCGTTGCTGCTCCCGCTACTGCCGCCGCACCTGTTGACGGGACTGTGGCCGTTGTGGCTGCTGGTGCTGCTGTGTCCGGGGCAGACTAGCGTCTCCTCCAGCTGAAACTTCTTGACCAGAGCCTTCACCGAGGTGGCCGATCCATGGGACTCTCCCGTGGGTGCCTTGCGGATCACTTTCGGTGTGGTGGGCGCATCGGGAAAGAGTGTCAGGGTGGCCACCACTGTGGCGAACTCGTCGAGGCCGTTGCTGCCCAGCTGGATGGTGGCCTGCACCGGGGGCTTCTTCACAAATGTCGCCGTGTATGTGTTCTCCTTGTCCGAGTCGGAGGCTCGACGTGTGGGTGTCACGATCTGAGTGGGCTTGGCGGACAGGCAGACCGTGTTGCTCTGTCCGTGTCCATTGCTGGTCAGCGTGTGTATGGCTGTCGTTGTCTCTGTGCTGGTGCTGGTGCTGGTGCTGCTTATGGGGCTTCCCAGGAGCTTCCCGGTGGCAATGAGTATTTTTGAGATGCTGCTACTGCTCCCATTGCTGTGGGCCCGATGGTGGCATTGTGCGTGGGGTTGTTGCTGCCACTGCTTGGCTTCTGTTGCTTTTGTTGTTCCTGTGACTGCTGTTGCTGTTCCTGCTCCTCTGCCTTCTCCTCGGCCACTGGCTCCTCCACTTCCTCATCCTCAAGGTCGTCTTCTTCCTCCTCCTCTTCCTCTTCCTCTTCAGCATCGCTCTGAGCCTGCAGATACATTTGTCTATCCATCGAGCTCTCATCCTTCAGCCAGACATGTTCCAGGCATCCAGCGGCACTCATGCGATCGTTTGGCTTAATTCGCAATGCGCGGCGTATGAAATCGATGGCCACTGGCGAGACGCCACCGAATAGGTTGTCCGGAAAGGTGAGCGCACACTGCGAGATATTGAGGAAGGTTTCCTGCTTGGTGTTCCCGCCAAAGGGCGAGAAGCCGGAGAGCAAGACATAGGAGAGAACGCCCACGGACCAGATGTCCGTCAGCAGGGAGAGTGGCTCGTACTGGAGCACCTCGGGGGCCACGTGGTCGGGTGTGCCGGCCATCTCGCGGACATTGATGCCCTCGCACACAACGCGCGAGATCCCAAAGTCACAGAGCTTGAGGCCATCTTCTATACGCTCGCCGGCGAGCAAAATATTCTGTGGCTTGAGGTCCAGGTGGGCAATGGATCGGTCGTGGAGAAACTTGAGAGCCTTCAGCACCTCTCGCATGCAGTGGCGGGCCTGGGCCTCTGTCAGGCACTCCTCGTTGTCCAGTATGGTCTGCAGCTCGCCACCAGTGGCCAGTTCCAGCAGCAGGGCTGTGTCCGAACGGGTCTCGTGCACCGCATTCAGATTGACAATGTTCTCCTCGCCCTCGCAGAGTATTAGGACGGCGATCTCGTGTTTGATCTCCTTGTCGCTGCTCTGTGCGCGTCGGCGTCGCTTCAAGAACTTTGCCGCGAAATGGGAGCCCGTGTTCTTGTGAATGGCACGGCGAACGGCGGCGAATTTGCCCCTGGCAAACGGCGTCTGTTCCACCTCGTAGATCTCGTTGATGTCATGCGACACGAGCAATCCGTTAAAGCGTTCGGCATTTACATCCAAAAGGCCATCGCCTATGGGAAAGATTCCCTTTTCGGTGAACATGATCTATCGATCTGTGCCGTGTCGCCATTGACGTTTTTTTCTGTGTTGCCCTGTTTTCTTTTTGTGGTGTCTGTCGTGTGCCGTGCCGCCCTTCCTCCACCACACCCATTACTTACCTTGACAAACTTTTGCTCCCGTCCACATCACAAACCAAAAAGAGAATAAAAGTGCCAATAAATACATTAAACACAAACACACACACACAAGAGACTTTTCAATTAAAAAACAACAAACAGGCAGCAGATCGCCAACACACAAACCAACAGCCAGCCATGACCAGAGGAATGGCCAGACGAGGGTCAACCAGACGACACAGCGACGGCGGCAGAGCGGCCCGCAGAGGCGCCCTAGCAGCAGCAGCAGCAGTCAACAACACCAACACCAACACCGCCAATAGCAGCAGCAGCAGCAGAGCCCTCGGCGCAGGCGCCAACACCAACGCCCCAGCCAATGCAGAGCGCCGACGCCACAGCCTTCCATCGAGTGAGTACCCAGCCATTGCCATGGCCGATATATCCACGGCCACAGCCACTCCCCCCTCGAGACCCGTCACAAAAACCGCGCCAACCACAAAGGGAAAGGCCGAAAAGACGCCGCTCTCACTGCCACTTTTCCCGCCTCTCACGCTCTTGGACGCACAAAACTGTTCAGGAGTAACGGGAGAGGGAGAAGACGGAGGAGAGCCGGCAAGCCGACGCGCAAGAGCGGAGCGCCAAAACGGCCAACGGGCAGCCACACACACACACACGACTGGATCGAACCTGTTGCGTGTCGAACCTGGTTCGAGCTCGAGCAGAGGGTCGATCCGAGCCATAGCCCAGCCTGCTCCAATGCCACAAATCCCACCAACACCAAAACGACGCCGCGCCCTCATCGACAGTGGGAGTGACGATGAGGGTGAGGGTGAGAGGAAGCAGGCTAGACGACGGGGCCGCCATCACCAGCAGCGGCAGCAAACACAAAACACAAATACAAACACCAACACCGTCACCGCCACTCACACCAGCACCATCGCTAATACCAACACCAACACAACAACTGCCACTCCCAATACACACACCCTTGCCATTGCCAATGACATCCGGCACGGCGAGTTCGGGCATCAGCCTGTGGAGGACAGAGGCTTGAGTATCCTCATCCGAGGTCTTCCCCATTCCACGCCCTCTGACTGGTTCCGGGACTGTATGCAGGCCGAGGGGTACACGGTCCGGTTTACTCGGGCGATCACCGATCGATTCGATCGCAGCCGCCAATACAACCTCTTCGAGGCTGAGATCGCCCCCAAACCGGACCGTGGTCAATTCGATGTGTTGAAGCTGCGACGCCTGGGTGGGAGGCCCGTCACGGTTGAGAGACTTGGAGTCTCCCGTGACCCTGCCCAGTGCCATCGATGTCAGGTGTTTGGCCACACCCGCGCATATTGTAGACGAGCTGCTGTCTGCATGAAATGCGCGGGTGGACATCAGACGACGGAGTGCAGCAAGCCAAGGGCCGTCAATCCCAAATGCGCCAACTGCCAAGGCGCCCACATCAGCGCCTACAAGGGCTGCAGCGCCTACAAGGCAGCCAGGCAGCGGCTCCTGGCCCACAGGGTCGCTGTCCAGGAGCATCGACGGCAGCAGCAGCAGCAGCCTCAGCCACTACGGCAACAGCCACAGCAAATGCAGCAGCCAATACAGCAGCAACAGCCAGCACATCGTCTCCAGCAGCCATCACAACGTCACCAGCAGCCACTACAGCGACAGTTGCAGCAGCAGCCACCCACACAGCCACTCCACCCACAGCCGCAGCAGCAACGCCAACGCGGTCCGGGTCGGCAGCATCGGCAACAGCTTCAGCATCGCGACCAACATCCCCAGCCACTGGCCGAGGGGCGCCAACACCACAGGGTCCTGTCGATGCAGCCGATCCCAAATCGTGCTCCGACGCCACGCCAACCCCAGCTACAGCAGCAGCCAGGCGCCCAGTGCGATGGGAGCTGTGCCCATATCCTGAAAAGATATGCCGTAAAAATTAAAGAGCTGGAGGATAAGCTGGCAGCAATTTTGACGAAACTGCAAAACCTGCTGCAGGCAAGGGACGAGAGCACGGGAGGAGTGCCGCCACTTCAGACAAAAACAGCAGCAGCAGCATCCACACAGCCATCACCACGACCAACTGCAAATACGCACCATGACGCCGCAGCCATATCGGACTCCGAATCCGATATGGACTGCGAAGCAATTGACGACGAACATGACGACGAATGGACCGACCACGATCCATTCGACGATCTGGAGGGTCTGGGCCAAGTGTGGAGGGCCCAAATCGCCAGCGCACGCGAAAGCATGCGATCGGGCGGTGCCTGTTAATGCGCCCAATCGTTGATCCAGAGACAGCCACTGCAACAAAGGAAAAAAGACGTCAATACGGACAACAACGAAAAACGGCCAAAACACACAAAATCCACACTTACCTGCCAATCACCAGACAGAGCTGACCAACAAGAAGAAGCCTCGCCATCAACATCAACAATTTCCTGCCAAATGGGAGGAATATGAGGCCCCTTTCTGATGACGCTGCCACCGACCATCACAATGACGTCACGCCACTCCAATCAGACAACAGCCATTCCAACGACGACGCAGATGCTGTCGTCTGTTGCCGCTCCGCTGGGTCGCACCCGTCTCTCATGCCAATTATGTGAGGGCGGGATGGCCCGGTGTTGAGCCGCCGGACGCCAGCAAATCCTGCAAAAGAAGGTGAAACAGGAGAGAGGCTGCCGATAAACACGAATACTCACCCGCAAACGTCTCTTACGCCAACACAAATCAGACAAGGGTCGCCAGCAACAACATCCAAATCAACGAAAGGCACCTGCAAATAAACGCAAATTAAAATCAAAAAGCCAAAACAAACACCTCCTCACCTGAGTGGCCGGACCAGCAGCCATTCAAAACGCAACTACAAATTGACGAAGAACGTGGCCGAGGAGGTCAGGCCAATCCACCTGACAGCGCATCCTGGGTGGCCGGACCAGCAGCCACTTGGATGCGGCCAATCAACAATTAAAATCGACAACGCATCCTGGTGGCCGGACCAGTTCGCCACTTGGATGTGGCCAATAACTCCGACCATTGCCATCACACACCGATGCCAATGCCAACACGATGACAATGCAGTTGGGTGGCCGGACCAGTGCCCCTCGAGTGCAGCAGCCAACACTAACCAACAGACAGATGCAACGTGGGCGGCCGGACCAGAGCCGCTTGCCATCAAGACCATCATTGCCCACGATGCACGCCAATACTCACAACCAGCCAATAAACAACACACAGGGGGACAACAGAGCCGGCCGGTATACAGCGTAATGTTCGCATTGCGTTTGTTATGCCGGCCGGTGCTTCGTTGTAGTTGTCCTCCTGTTAGAAATAAAATAAATATAATTAATATGTTTATATGTGTGTAAATGTATGTCAATTATCGTTTATTTTACCTTGTCTGCATCAATGTTCTTGTTGTAGATGTCAATCCTGTTGTTTTTTGTAGTTTTTGCATGTCCGTAGATAGTTTGTCCATAGTTTTAGTTACTAGCCTGTGATATTAGGAATAAGTTTTTGTAAATTAATGTAGTTTTTCTGTAGTTAATTGTATATTATTAGTAGTTTTCTGATTAGTTTTATTACCTTTTTCCTCTTCTTCCCCACCTATCTGCCATTCCCATATTTCCCCTGACATTTGGTATTACTAAAAATACCACGCAAATACCAGACTTGACCGATAACACACCAAAAAAGCCAATACAAATTCAAATTGCATTTCTCAATGCCCAGTGTGTTATCGGTCGCAACTTCGGCAATTATTCCCAGCCAATTCCTCACCCACCCCCCACCCACTTCAAATGCCACTAAATGCCAAATGAGGCTGAGCAGGAATAAAATGAACACTGCCATCCTTCGCCACTCAGCCAAATGCCCCAACAATGCCAATACAACCGCCCACAAGATGCTATGCGGTCGACTCTTCGGAGCGTCTCGCGCCCGGATCGTAAGATCCGGAAGTTGAAAGTATCCGGGCGGTTATACGGGAGCAGGCAAACTTTCCCCTTCCCATCCCATCCCATCCTTGACAACAGAGCAGCCAATTCACACAGCACAGAGAAACATTAGACACGGGCCATTGCCCAACAACAACACACACAGCCACTGAAACAGAAGGCCGTTCAAATCTTCCATTGCCTACTTATCGGTGCTGCTGCCCTCGGACTACTTTCATCTCACTCAATATTGGGGTGAGTGAAAGTGGAACCGGGGGTGAGAGCACCGGTAAATGACGATCGGCGATCGGGTCTTTCGAGTTGAGGGGGAGAGTATGGGAGTTGGCGGACATGTGAGAGTACCACCATGAACCTCGTCCGCCACTCTCATCTCGTCCACCCGCTCGAGAGGTCGCGATCGTCGGATGTATAATAATTGAACCATCGCCGCCGCCATTAAAATAAAATAAAATCGCAAGCTTGTTTGTTCGTTGCCATCAGTGTTGCCCGTGTCGTTTGTCGTTTTGACTGTTGTAGTGCGCTTGTTGTAAGAAAAAATTGTTTGCATCGACGTCTTAATTTTCCCTAAAATTATGCTACGCGAATAGGCTGAGTCTTCTGTTGGGTCCAAGAAAGCTAAGCTTTTAACACGCCATCTACTGGGTGCGCTTCGTCACCGTGGGCTGCCCATATTATTTTGTTTGGCTGACGTTTTAATCGGCCTCCTCCTCCCACTGTCATTTTGACAAATCGAAAAAGAAAAAGGGAAGAACGAGGGGATGAGGCCTTGATTTCCGGGAGAAGCAGCTGGCTCTCTCCTCGTGGTATCCGAACAGTACGGACGTACTTATCCAGCTCAAAAAAAAAAAAATTAATAAAAGGTAAAAATCAAATAAAAGTTCTTGGGAGACCAGCACGATCCGCCGGCCTTTCGGAAGAAAGACCCCATCCACCCAGACGAGAAACCAATCCCCGATCCACGGTGCAGAGGATGGTGCGAATTTTCTGACGATCGCCCCAAAGCGGGCCACCGTAGAGTTGGGAAGCTCCACCCAACGCCCCAACGCCCTCCGCCAACGCGGTCCACCGTAGAGTTGGGAAGCTCCACCTAAAGCCCCAACGCCATCCACCACAGCGAGCCCTTCAGCAGTTCCCGAGCTTCAGCGCCGACAGAGAGCGGCCCCTCAGCCGTTTCCGAGCTTTAGCGCCGGCAGCAGCGAGCTCTTCGCCGCCCCAACGCGAGCCGTCGCGACCGAGAGTGAGCCATCCAGCCACCGGGCCAAGAGCCTTAAACAAAAAGTGCCAAGTGATCTTCCTTGCCAGGAATAACCAGACCCGTCCAAGGAAAAAGAGACCCTGACCCGAATTTTTTTTGTCACCGTGCTTCGCCCTAACCTAAAAGCCAGATCATGACATGTGAAGGTTAAATGTATTAAATAAACCCCAACGGAACGGGCAGAACTCGTATGATGCTCTTGTGGCCCATTGTGCGTTTATTCCCAAAGAACTTATGTGCGCTTGTTAGGCCGTTGACCCCTTTGTGCATATAAAACGAAACCAGCTGCTTGGAGCTTTTTCCGTGCGCCCACACCTTGGTCTATGGATCAAGACCTACCCCAACGAATCTAAATAAACGAATAAATATTGAATAAAGTATAAAATATAGAAGTTAAAGATGGAATAATTTGATTTATGAACTATATATGCTCAAAAAAAAAAGCCCTAAACAAAAAGAAAAAGAAGATCAAGATAATCTGGTGTAAGCCGTGGTCATGCGTGTGCATGTGTGTGTGCTCTCTCTCTAAAACTTACAGGTATTCCCCTCGCCGAAAGATCTTTTGGACGTGGCCGGAACATGGAAGTACGTAAGTGAACAAACTCCCAGTTAACGTTTATAAACTTTTAACATAAAGAGACAAAAGAAAAAACCATACATGAGCCCGGTCGCCCGTAGTCTTTGATTTTTCCCTAAATTATGTTGGAGCTTTTTTTCGTTGTTGTAAAGAGGCCTTAAGCCCACGCAAAGCTCAAGAGCTTTGGAAGCTGTAAGCTTTAGCGCAGATCAGCGGCAGCAGGTGCTTCACACCTATGCGACGGTGATTAGTTACCCTTACTTCTGCATTAATACAAAAATACCGAAAATGAAGAAATCTTAAATTACAAAAGTTCCTACTTAAATATTCATTATTATTGTTATTATTCGTTAAATTATTCCCAGTACCCTACCACCTGTTTTTGAGATCATATATTTTATTCCTATTATTTAAAATTATTATTCCTATAGTTTTAATTCTCTTATTGCCCTAGCTTATACTCACCCCATAACTATCTATCATTTTCCTTCTACCCATGTATTTAGCTTTAGGCACTATAGATAAAAATAAATATTGTTAAAGATTTGGAAATGAATTGTTAGAAGATTTTTGTTTAGGAGCCATGCAGGGATCGATGAGGGAGAGTGAGGTATGACCCCCGGCGAGAAAAGGGATCATCCATAAGCCATATTTTCTTCGGAATTAGGATGATCAAGGTTGGGAGGGCCATGGCTGTTGCATCCAACACCAGCACAGCTACCCGTCGGTTCGGATATGCAACGCGGAAGCCCACTTCCCTGTCCCCTTAATTCCTTTGTCCCTTCTAATTCCCCCAGCCTCCTCATCCTCCTTCCCCAACCCCCTAACACTAGTCATACGGTCATACGCAGGGTATCGCACGCGGAAAAAAAAATAATAATAAGATAAGGTATCGACGCGAGCACGTATAGGAAAGGACCAGTATAGGAACCCCCCCCATACTACCGATCATACAGCCGGAGCCAGCGCGTGCACCAGTCCTGCCCGATACACCCCCGACCAGCTCGAGTGGCACCGCCACACACAACAATCGTTGTATGTGATATGCTACATTTATCTTATTTTGGCGCCCAACGTGTGGCCCGATCCGGCTTGCCCCATTTAAAGAAATAACTTGGTCAAAAGTAACACCTGACTTTTATCCTTGCTAGACCGTTTTTTTTTGCAACTTATCCAGTGGATACTGTGGATCCGTGTAAGCTCATCATGGCCTACAGGGCCTTGTATCGTGCAGGGTATATTGGCGTGCAGTAGGTCCGATACACTGGAAGTGTTATAACTTATATTGGGTATAACTCCGTGGGTCGAGCTTAGCCTATCAACTAGTTAAAGATTGTTATAGGAGCTAAGCGAGAACACTACTGCAGGAAAGGAGAGCGCATTCCAAATCGTTTATGATGAAATTCTACGAAGATTGCCTCTAATTAACTGGGTTTTGGCTGTCCCGAGGAACCCCTGAGAAGATTACTGAGGTTGCAAGCCTCGGTAAGCCTAGGTGACATCGGACTCCCATACTACCTGATGATTAGTGGAACTAATCCAGCACCTTTCTCAGCCCCAATACTTCTGATCTGACCTTTTAGATTTCGCTGGATGAGGGATTATTTATCCTGCCACGGATTAACTTGTGAGGCAGATTTCAGTTATAAGTAGATTACCCTATTCCTGTCCCTTCCCTACCCGAAAACAATGCAATCCGCTTTACTCTATTCCTACCCAAAAAACGATTGCATGGCTCCTAAACTGTTTTGATATCTACATATCTATTGACTGTGACTTTTTTTTGTATTATTTTTTTTGCATTTGCTATATATATCTAATATATTCATACTTGGTGGTGCCCAAACCGAAATGGTGGTGTCTCGTAGTACGGAGAATTTAGCCCTCTCAGAAGACACGGGGAAACATTGCCAAATTTGCTCCGAAGTAATCGTTTACCAGATACAACTATTTTCGGCCAGTTGAGGGCACACCTTCCACAGAGTGTGCTTCACCGCTAAAAGTGGTAACAAACGGAAGTGTCCCACTTGTCAGCAAGACCTGAACATCACATCGGCCTCAGCTGAGAATCTTAGTCCCATTGGTCCGTCTACGTCTAGAGCACGAATGCCATCTGTTACTCAGTCCCTTCAGACTAGAAGTCCAAGCAAAAGAGTTGAAGCGTTAAGCCCTCTTGAGATGGCTAACTCAGAGAATGCCAACAGGTCTCCAATCTCCGTCGACCCTCAACAGAATCAGGCCACTATGGCGGAAACTATACAGCAGTCCATAGTGGACGCGATTAGAGTAGCTATGGTAGAGCAAACCCGAATTTTGGCGACCAGCATGGCTGATCAAACTAACCGGCTAGTTCGAGCCATTTCCGATGGACTTCAAAGTACGGCATCTGTACCCTCCCCGAACATAAATGCAGCTCGGATGCAACCGGTAGCAGAACTAGAACAGCAAACGATCGAGCAACTTTTTCGGCTGTCCACTAGTGAACAGGTACCAGTGCCGGGGATTAATCAATCGGGAAATAGTTCGTCACCCTCGAATTTGGGGCAAACCCGTAATGTTGGCTCAGGAGTTTCCACAGGTTCCTCCGCTTCATCCCTTCGGGCAGATCGTGTTAGCCAGATAATGTCTAATTGGAAACTGCGGTTTACGGGAAAGGCTGGTATGTCGATTGAGGACTTCATTTACCGTATTGAAGCACTTACAAAGCAAACTTTGGACGGTAACTTTGAAATAACAGCTCGATACGCCAGTAACCTCTTTGATGGAAGCGCCAGCGAGTGGTTTTGGCGGTATCATAAAAGTGTCCCTGAAGTCCGTTGGGCAGATCTATGCCTAGCCTTGCGTGGCCAATTTAAAGACGATAGAACAGATAGGAATATCAGAACAGAGATCGAATTAAGGAAACAGCAAACAAACGAGTCCTTTGATGATTTTCATGGCGTAATTGCCGCATTGGCAGATAAACTGTCTGAGCCCATGTCTGAGGCAGCCTTGGTTGAGACACTGCGAGCAAACCTTTTGGCTGATATACAGCATGAAATTTTATATGAGTCGGCTGCGACGGTGAAATCCTTACGTCACCTGGTCCGAACGCGAGAAATATTCATGCAGTCCGTAGCTAAAACCAAGCCTCCCCTGGCGGCCCCCCGAACTTTACCACGCCGCCAAGTCAATGCTATATTAGACGAATCTATTGCCCCAGATAGTGAAGAAGTAGGTGAAGAAGAAGATCTGGAAGTATCAGCCGTAGAGTTCGTCTGTTGGAATTGCGGTGGCAAAGGCCATCGATACCAAGAGTGCATGGCCGAACGTAGGGTATTTTGCTATGGTTGTGGCAGGGCCGATACTTATAAGCCTAGTTGCAGGAAGTGCAACCCCCACACGGCAAAAAACTCGTTGTCGCGTGCACCGCCGAAAAGTGCACGCAAACAACTGGTCAACCAAGCGACCAATACCGAGTGATCAATTCTTCTCCTTCCACTGACCTTATTATACCAGACGTGTCAAACAGCGTATACGCTGACCACCTTGCTAGCCCTCCAAATCGATCCCAGCGCCGAAGAAGCGATTTTAAGAAACATTGCAAACTTGAGAAAAGACTGCTCTTAGCTTCTGTAGTTGGAAAACCAAATGATTTACGACCCCATGCTCAGATTATGCTTTTTGGTAAACCAGTCATAGGACTAATGGATACTGGAGCTTCAGTTAGCTGCATAGGGGGAAGTTGCGCGTCCGACGTTATTCGGAATAAAGTCCAATATAAGCCGCTGTCCCTAAAAGTTAGAACTGCCGACGGAAAGAGCCAAAGTATAGTCGGCAAAATTTCCGCAAAAGTCACGTATAGAGGGGAATCCAAGGAACTTTGTTTTTATATTGTACCTTCCTTGACGGGTAATCTCTATTAAGGAATCGATTTTTGGACGGCTTTTGAACTTTTACCGTTGCACTTGATGACACAAAATTTACGTATTGAAACCTTAGAAGACCCCACAATGAGGGCGCTTCTGCCTTCACAGCAAGTATTACTACAGGAGGTAATAGCTCTCTTCCCATCTTACTCAAAGCAAGGTCTAGGAAAGACCTCTGTAATCACTCACACGATAGAGGTAGCCGACGCAAAGCCCATTAAACAACGCCACTATGCGGTGTCACCGGCAACGGAGAAGCTAATGTACGAGGAATTAGACCGAATGCTGAAGCTTGGGGTTATACAAGAATCGGTTAGTTCGTGGTCTTCGCCCGTAGTGCTGGTTAAAAAGCCTGGCAAGGTTAGATTGTGTATCGATTGTAGGAAAGTAAACTCGGTCACGGTAAAGGATGCATATCCCATGCCCCTTATAGACGGAATCCTGAGTAGACTACCGAAAGCAGAGTTCATCACAAGCATCGATCTAAAGGACGCGTTTTGGCAAATCCCTCTCGGTCAAAAATTTCGGGATAAGACAGCGTTTACCGTGCCTGGCCGTCCCTTATACGAGTTTGTCGTCATGCCATTCGGCTTAACCAACGCACCCTGTACCTTGTCGCGACTTATGGATAAAGTCATACCAGCCCATCTACGGAATGAAATATTCATATATCTTGACGACCTCTTAGTTATATCCGATAATTTTGAGCACCATCTGGAGGTGTTGTCCCTGGTCGCATCCCAACTTTCCAAGGCCAATCTTACTATAAATGTGGAGAAAAGCAAATTTTGCCGGAAAGAAGTTAAATATTTAGGCCACGTGATTGGTGGTGGGAATATTCGCACTGATCCTGACAAAATAGCCGCCGTTAAGGACTTTCCAGCTCCCCAGTCGATCAAGCAAGTTCGTCGATTTCTTGGAATGACAGGCTGGTACCACAAGTTCATCCACAATTATGCAGCTATTAGTTCACCCATATCAGATACTCTGAAATCTAAGCGCAAGTTTATTTGGACTGACGAGGCTCAGCTTGCTTTCGAGTCATTAAAGTCCCAAATGTGTTCCGCGCCAGCTCTACATAGCCCAAATTTCTCCATACCATTCTCAATACACTGTGACGCCAGTCATACCGGCGTAGGGGCAGTTCTAATGCAAGAAAACAACTAGGGCGCAGACGTACCAATTGCTTTTATGTCGAAAAAGCTTAACAAATGCCAGAGGCAGTACACTGTAACTGAAAAAGAGTGTTACGCTGCGGTTTTAGCCGTAAAAAAGTTCAGGGCATACATTGAGGGCCAAGAATTCACAATCATTACAGATCATGCCTCCTTAAAGTGGCTTATGTCGCAGGCTGATCTTAGCTCCCGATTGGCTCGCTGGTCCTTAAAGTTGCAGGGATTTGAATTTAAAATCTTACACCGAAAAGGGAGTGATAACATAGTCCCCGATGCCTTGTCCCGTACGCACTCAGAAGACTTGTCCTTCTTGGCAATTGATAGCATGTTGGTCGACCCTGATTCTCCTGAGTTCAAATCACCAGAATATCAGTCAATTAAAGAGAAGATTAGGTTGAACAGTTCCCGATTGCCTGATCTGAAAATCAAAGATGAACGCATCTTTCGGCGTGCGGAACATGCCGATGGAACCAAGATCACAGACGATTCCTGCTGGAAACTTTGGATACCCCCATCCCTTGTAAAACCCGTCCTCAAAGCTGCCCATGAGGATCCCTTGTGTGCCCACAGTGGGATAAATAAAACCCTTGAAAGACTCAGGCGATCTTATTATTGGCCAAACTTAGCGGTGGATGTCAAAGAACTCATAAATAATTGCCATATCTGTAAAACCACGAAGCATCCAAATCAACCCTTAAAGCCACCAATGGGAAATACGGGCTTACCTTCTCGATTCTTTCAAAAATTATTTGTAGACTTTTTAGGACCTTATCCGAGAAGCAAGTCAGGAAATATTGTTAGACCATCTGTCAAAATTTCCATTTTTGAAGCCCGTACGAAAATTTACAGCAGATTCCATAAAACGCTTCCTGGAAGAAGACCTCTTAAACTGTTTCGGGGTCCCCGAAACCATCGTAAGCGATAATGGGGTCCAATTTAAATCTCACACTTTTAACTCCTTGCTTGACAAATATAATATCTCTCATGTCTATACTGCCTTTTATTCTCCTCAAGCCAATGCTTCGGAGAGAGTAAATAGATCCGTTCTGGCGGCCATAAAAAATTATGTTGACCCGGATCAACGTAATTGGGATGAGAAATTAAGCAGCATTTGCTGTGCACTTCGGTCTAGCCATCATTTAGCCATAAGCACTACCCCGTATCGGCTTGCTTTTGGACAGCATATGGTAACCGATGCCAGTAGCTATAAACTGATGCGTAACCTAGACATGTTAGAAGATCGCGGTGTCCAATTTTCGCGAGAAGATTCCTTCGACATAATTCGCAGCAAAGCAAAAGGCTCTATACAGGCCCAGCACTTCCGAAATGCCAGATCCTATAACTTACGAACGAGACAAATTTCCTATAGGGATGGACAGGAAGTATATAGACGTAACTTTCAGCAAAGCAATTTCGCTAAGGGCTTTAGCGCAAAGTTAGCACCAACCTTTATAAAGTCCCGAGTGCGCAGGAAGCTAGGAAACTGCTATTACGAACTTGAAGATCTTCAAGGCCGCCTTGTAGGCAAATTTCATACCAAGGATATAAAACCTTGACATGAATTGTTACAAGCGCGGATCCCACTTTGGGTGTCCCACCCCAAGCGTGATTTAAGTGGGGGGGATTATGTAGTGCGCTTGTTGTAAGAAAAAATTGTTTGCATCGACGTCTTAATTTTCCCTAAAATTATGCTACGCGAATAGGCTAAGTCTTCTGTTGGGTCCAAGAAAGCTAAGCTTTTAACACGCCATCTACTGGGTGCGCTTCGTCACCGTGGGCTGCCCATATTATTTTGTTTGGCTGACGTTTTAATCGGCCTCCTCCTCCCACTGTCATTTTGACAAATCGAAAAAGAAAAAGGGAAGAACGAGGGGATGAGGCCTTGATTTCCGGGAGAAGCAGCTGGCTCTCTCCTCGTGGTATCCGAACAGTACGGACGTACTTATCCAGCTCAAAAAAAAAAAAAATTAATAAAAGGTAAAAATCAAATAAAAGTTCTTGGGAGACCAGCACGATCCGCCGGCCTTTCGGAAGAAAGACCCCATCCACCCAGACGAGAAACCAATCCCCGATCCACGGTGCAGAGGATGGTGCGAATTTTCTGACGATCGCCCCAAAGCGGGCCACCGTAGAGTTGGGAAGCTCCACCCAACGCCCCAACGCCCTCCGCCAACGCGGTCCACCGTAGAGTTGGGAAGCTCCACCTAAAGCCCCAACGCCATCCACCATAGCGAGCCCTTCAGCAGTTCCCGAGCTTCAGCGCCGACAGAGAGCGGCCCCTCAGCCGTTTCCGAGCTTTAGCGCCGGCAGCAGCGAGCTCTTCGCCGCCCCAACGCGAGCCATCCAGCCACCGGGCCAAGAGCCTTAAACAAAAAGTGCCAAGTGATCTTCCTTGCCAGGAATAACCAGACCCGTCCAAGGAAAAAGAGACCCTGACCCGAATTTTTTTTGTCACCGTGCTTCGCCCTAACCTAAAAGCCAGATCATGACATGTGAAGGTTAAATGTATTAAATAAACCCCAACGGAACGGGCAGAACTCGTATGATGCTCTTGTGGCCCATTGTGCGTTTATTCCCAAAGAACTTATGTGCGCTTGTTAGGCCGTTGACCCCTTTGTGCATATAAAACGAAACCAGCTGCTTGGAGCTTTTTCCGTGCGCCCACACCTTGGTCTATGGATCAAGACCTACCCCAACGAATCTAAATAAACGAATAAATATTGAATAAAGTATAAAATATAGAAGTTAAAGATGGAATAATTTGATTTATGAACTATATATGCTCAAAAAAAAAAGCCCTAAACAAAAAGAAAAAGAAGATCAAGATAATCTGGTGTAAGCCGTGGTCATGCGTGTGCATGTGTGTGTGCTCTCTCTCTAAAACTTCCAGGTATTCCCCTCGCCGAAAGATCTTTTGGACGTGGCCGGAACATGGAAGTACGTAAGTGAACAAACTCCCAGTTAACGTTTATAAACTTTTAACATAAAGAGACAAAAGAAAAAACCATACATGAGCCCGGTCGCCCGTAGTCTTTGATTTTTCCCTAAATTATGTTGGAGCTTTTTTTCGTTGTTGTAAAGAGGCCTTAAGCCCACGCAAAGCTCAAGAGCTTTGGAAGATGTAAGCTTTAGCGCAGATCAGCGGCAGCAGGTGCTTCACACCTATGCGACGGTGATTAGTTACCCTTACTTCTGCATTAATACAAAAATACCGAAAATGAAGAAATCTTAAATTACAAAAGTTCCTACTTAAATATTCATTATTATTGTTATTATTCGTTAAATTATTCCCAGTACCCTACCACCTGTTTTTGAGATCATATATTTTATTCCTATTATTTAAAATTATTATTCCTATAGTTTTAATTCTCTTATTGCCCTAGCTTATACTCACCCCATAACTATCTATCATTTTCCTTCTACCCATGTATTTAGCTTTAGGCACTATCGATAAAAATAAATATTGTTAAAGATTTGGAAATGAATTGTTAGAAGATTTTTGTTTAGGAGCCATGCAGGGATCGATGAGGGAGAGTGAGGTATGACCCCCGGCGAGAAAAGGGATCATCCATAAGCCATATTTTCTTCGGAATTAGGATGATCAAGGTTGGGAGGGCCATGGCTGTTGCATCCAACACCAGCACAGCTACCCGTCGGTTCGGATATGCAACGCGGAAGCCCACTTCCCTGTCCCCTTAATTCCTTTGTCCCTTCTAATTCCCCCAGCCTCCTCATCCTCCTTCCCCAACCCCCTAACACTAGTCATACGGTCATACGCAGGGTATCGCACGCGGAAAAAAAAATAATAATAAGATAAGGTATCGACGCGAGCACGTATAGGAAAGGACCAGTATAGGAACCCCCCCCATACTACCGATCATACAGCCGGAGCCAGCGCGTGCACCAGTCCTGCCCGATACACCCCCGACCAGCTCGAGTGGCACCGCCACACACAACAATCGTTGTATGTGATATGCTACACTGTTTGTCGTATATCGTTTGCCGTGTCATTTGTGCTCTGGTGCCAAAAAATAAAGACAGTGAAGGCCAGACGACGCCAAGCCAAGCCAGGCAGCAGCCATTTTGTGTCGCCCACCCCCCCCCCCCCCCCTCACCATTCGCCGCTGTACATGACCATTCCAAACGCGGAAAAGTGCTCCTCGCCAATCCACCACGCCACAGCCCTTCCTTCACCCCACCCACTACTATCTCCGACAAGCTTTAGTTCCTGTGCCACTACAAACATCACAAACAGCACAATCTAAAAGAGAAAACTGTGATAGACAAGAAAAAAAAATAAAAAAAATAAAGAGAACTAAGGTGCCAATAAATACATTAAACACAAACACACACACACAAGAGACTTTTCAATTAAAAAACAACAAACCGGCAGCAGATCGCCAACACACAAACCAACAGCCAGCCATGACCAGAGGAATGGCCAGACGAGGGTCAACCAGACGACACAGCGACGGCGGCAGAGCGGCCCGCAGAGGCGCCCTAGCAGCAGCAGCAGCAGCCAACAACACCAACACCAACACCGCCAATAGCAGCAGAGCCCTCGGCGCAGGCGCCAACACCAACGCCCCAGCCAATGCAGAGCGCCGACGCCACAGCCTTCCATCGAGTGAGTACCCAGCCATTGCCATGGCCGATATATCCACGGCCACAGCCACTCCCCCCTCGAGACCCGTCACAAAAACCGCGCCAACCACAAAGGGAAAGGCCAAAAAGACGCCTCTCACGCTCTTGGACGCACAAAACTGTTCAGGAGTAACGGGAGAGGGAGAAGACGGAGGAGAGCCGGCAAGCCGACGCGCAAGAGCGGAGCGCCAAAACGGCCAACGGGCAGCCACACACACACACACGACCGGATCGAACCTGTTGCGTGTCGAACCTGGTTCGAGCTCGAGCAGAGGGTCGATCCGAGCCATAGCCCAGCCTGCTCCAATGCCACAAATCCCACCAACACCAAAACGACGCCGCGCCCTCATCGACAGTGGGAGTGACGATGAGGGTGAGGGTGAGAGGAAGCAGGCTAGACGACGGGGCCGCCATCACCAGCAGCGGCAGCAAACACAAAACACAAATACAAACACCAACACCGTCACCTCCACTCACACCAGCACCATCGCCAATACCAACACCAACACAACTACTGCCACTCCCAATACACACACCCTTGCCATTGCCAATGACATCCGGCACGGCGAGTTCGGGCATCAGCCTGTGGAGGACAGAGGCTTGAGGATCCTCATCCGAGGTCTTCCCCATTCCACGCCCTCTGACTGGTTCCGGGACTGTATGCAGGCCGAGGGGTACACGGTCCGGTTTACTCGGGCGATCACCGATCGATTCGATCGCAGCCGCCAATACAACCTCTTCGAGGCTGAGATCGCCCCCAAACCGGACCGTGGTCAATTCGATGTGTTGAAGCTGCGACGCCTGGGTGGGAGGCCCGTCACGGTTGAGAGACTTGGAGTCTCCCGTGACCCTGCCCAGTGCCATCGATGTCAGGTGTTTGGCCACACCCGCGCATATTGTAGACGAGCTGCTGTCTGCATGAAATGCGCGGGTGGACATCAGACGACGGAGTGCAGCAAGCCAAGGGCCGTCAATCCCAAATGCGCCAACTGCCTAGGCGCCCACATCAGCGCCTACAAGGGCTGCAGCGCCTACAAGGCAGCCAGGCAGCGGCTCCTGGCCCACAGGGTCGCTGTCCAGGAGCATCGACGGCAGCAGCAGCAGCAGCCTCAGCCACTACGGCAACAGCCACAGCAAATGCAGCAGCCAATACAGCAGCAACAGCCAGCACATCGTCTCCAGCAGCCATCACAACGTCACCAGCAGCCACTACAGCGACAGTTGAAGCAGCAGCCACCCACACAGCCAATCCACCCACAGCCGCAGCAGCAACGCCAACGCGGTCCGGGTCGGCAGCATCGGCAACAGCTTCAGCATCGCGACCAACATCCCCAGCCACTGGCCGATGGGCGCCAACACCACAGGGTCCTGTCGATGCAGCCGATCCCAAATCGTGCTCCGACGCCACGCCAACCCCAGCTACAGCAGCAGCCAGGCGCCCAGTGCGATGGGAGCTGTGCCCATATCCTGAAAAGATATGCCGTAAAAATTAAAGAGCTGGAGGATAAGCTGGCAGCAATTTTGACGAAACTGCAAAACCTGCTGCAGGCAAGGGACGAGAGCACGGGAGGAGTGCCGCCACTTCAGACAAAAACAGCAGCAGCAGCATCCACACAGCCATCACCACGACCAACTGCAAATACGCACCATGACGCCGCAGCCATATCGGACTCCGAATCCGATATGGACTGCGAAGCAATTGACGACGAACATGACGACGAATGGACCGACCACGATCCATTCGACGATCTGGAGGGTCTGGGCCAAGTGTGGAGGGCCCAAATCGCCAGCGCACGCGAAAGCATGCGATCGGGCGGTGCCTGTTAATGCGCCCAATCGTTGATCCAGAGACAGCCACTGCAACAAAGGAAAAAAGACGTCAATACGGACAACAACGAAAAACGGCCAAAACACACAAAATCCACACTTACCTGCCAATCACCAGACAGAGCTGACCAACAAGAAGCTGCCTCGCCATCAACATCAACAATTTCCTGCCAAATGGGAGGAATATGAGGCCCCTTTCTGATGACGCTGCCACCGACCATCACAATGACGTCACGCCACTCCAATCAGACAACAGCCATTCCAACGACGACGCAGATGCTGTTCGCCAGCAACAACATCCAAATCAACGAAAGGCACCTGCAATGTGGCCAATAACTCCGACCATTGCCATCACACACCGATGCCAATGCCAACACGATGACAATGCAGTTGGGTGGCCGGACCAGTGCCCCTCGAGTGCAGCAGCCAACACTAACCAACAGACAGATGCAACGTGGGCGGCCGGACCAGAGCCGCTTGCCATCAAGACCATCATTGCCCACGATGCACGCCAATACTCACAACCAGCCAATAAACAACACACAGGGGGACAACAGAGCCGGCCGGTATACAGCGTAATGTTCGCATTGCGTTTGTTATGCCGGCCGGTGCTTCGTTGTAGTTGTCCTCCTGTTAGAAATAAAATAAATATAATTAATATGTTTATATGTGTGTAAATGTATGTCAATTATCGTTTATTTTACCTTGTCTGCATCAATGTTCTTGTTGTAGATGTCAATCCTGTTGTTTTTTGTAGTTTTTGCATGTCCGTAGATAGTTTGTCCATAGTTTTAGTTACTAGCCTGTGATATTAGGAATAAGTTTTTGTAAATTAATGTAGTTTTTCTGTAGTTAATTGTATATTATTAGTAGTTTTCTGATTAGTTTTATTACCTTTTTCCTCTTCTTCCCCACCTATCTGCCATTCCCATATTTCCCCTGACATTTGGTATTACTAAAAATACCACGCAAATACCAGACTTGACCGATAACACACAAAAAAAGCCAATACAAATTCAAATTGCATTTCTCAATGCCCAGTGTGTTATCGGTCGCAACTTCGGCAATTATGCCCAGCCAATTCCTCACCCACCCCCCACCCACTTCAAATGCCACTAAATGCCAAATGAGGCTGAGCAGGAATAAAATGAACACTGCCATCCTTCGCCACTCAGCCAAATGCCCCAACAATGCCAATACAACCGCCCACAAGATGCTATGCGGTCGACTCTTCGGAGCGTCTCGCGCCCGGATCGTAAGATCCGGAAGTTGAAAGTATCCGGGCGGTTATACGGGAGCAGGCAAACTTTCCCCTTCCCATCCCATCCCATCCTTGACAACAGAGCAGCCAATTCACACAGCACAGAGAAACATTAGACACGGGCCATTGCCCAACAACAACACACACAGCCACTGAAACAGAAGGCCGTTCAAATCTTCCATTGCCTACTTATCGGTGCTGCTGCCCTCGGACTACTTTCATCTCACTCAATATTGGGTGAGTGAAAGTGGAACCGGGGGTGAGAGCACCGGTAAATGACGATCGGCGATCGGGTCTTTCGAGTTGAGGGGGAGAGTATGGGAGTTGGCGGACATGTGAGAGTACCACCATGAACCTCGTCCGCCACTCTCATCTCGTCCACCCGCTCGAGAGGTCGCGATCGTCGGATGTATAATAATTGAACCATCGCCGCCGCCATTAAAATAAAATAAAATCGCAAGCTTGTTTGTTCGTTGCCATCAGTGTTGCCCGTGTCGTTTGTCGTTTTGACTGTTTGTCGTATATCGTTTGCCATGTCATTTGTGCTCTGGTGCCAAAAAATAAAGACAGTGAAGGCCAGACGACGCCAAGCCAAGCCAGGCAGCAGCCATTTTGTGCGCCAACACCAACGCCCCAGCCTATGCAGAGCGCCGACGCCACAGCCTTCCATCGAGTGAGTACCCAGCCATTGCCATGGCCGATATATCCACGGCCACAGCCACTCCCCCCTCGAGACCCGTCACAAAAACCGCGCCAACCACAAAGGGAAAGGCCGAAAAGACGCCGCTCTCACTGCCACTTTTCCCGCCTCTCACGCTCTTGGACGCACAAAACTGTTCAGGAGTAACGGGAGAGGGAGAAGACGGAGGAGAGCCGGCAAGCCGACGCGCAAGAGCGGAGCGCCAAAACGGCCAACGGGCAGCCACACACACACACACGACCGGATCGAACCTGTTGCGTGTCGAACCTGGTTCGAGCTCGAGCAGAGGGTCGATCCGAGCCATAGCCCAGCCTGCTCCAATGCCACAAATCCCACCAACACCAAAACGACGCCGCGCCCTCATCGACAGTGGGAGTGACGATGAGGGTGAGGGTGAGAGGAAGCAGGCTAGACGACGGGGCCGCCATCACCAGCAGCGGCAGCAAACACAAAACACAAATACAAACACCAACACCGTCACCTCCACTCACACCAGCACCATCGCCAATACCAACACCAACACAACTACTGCCACTCCCAATACACACACCCTTGCCATTGCCAATGACATCCGGCACGGCGAGTTCGGGCATCAGCCTGTGGAGGACAGAGGCTTGAGGATCCTCATCCGAGGTCTTCCCCATTCCACGCCCTCTGACTGGTTCCGGGACTGTATGCAGGCCGAGGGGTACACGGTCCGGTTTACTCGGGCGATCACCGATCGATTCGATCGCAGCCGCCAATACAACCTCTTCGAGGCTGAGATCGCCCCCAAACCGGACCGTGGTCAATTCGATGTGTTGAAGCTGCGACGCCTGGGTGGGAGGCCCGTCACGGTTGAGAGACTTGGAGTCTCCCGTGACCCTGCCCAGTGCCATCGATGTCAGGTGTTTGGCCACACCCGCGCATATTGTAGACGAGCTGCTGTCTGCATGAAATGCGCGGGTGGACATCAGACGACAGAGTGCAGCAAGCCAAGGGCCGTCAATCCCAAATGCGCCAACTGCCAAGGCGCCCACATCAGCGCCTACAAGGGCTGCAGCGCCTACAAGGCAGCCAGGCAGCGGCTCCTGGCCCACAGGGTCGCTGTCCAGGAGCATCGACGGCAGCAGCAGCAGCAGCCTCAGCCACTACGGCAACAGCCACAGCAAATGCAGCAGCCAATACAGCAGCAACAGCCAGCACATCGTCTCCAGCAGCCATCACAACGTCACCAGCAGCCACTACAGCGACAGTTGCAGCAGCAGCCACCCACACAGCCACTCCACCCACAGCCGCAGCAGCAACGCCAACGCGGTCCGGGTCGGCAGCATCGGCAACAGCTACAGCATCGCGACCAACATCCCCAGCCACTGGCCGAGGGGCGCCAACACCACAGGGTCCTGTCGATGCAGCCGATCCCAAATCGTGCTCCGACGCCACGCCAACCCCAGCTACAGCAGCAGCCAGGCGCCCAGTGCGATGGGAGCTGTGCCCATATCCTGAAAAGATATGCCGTAAAAATTAAAGAGCTGGAGGATAAGCTGGCAGCAATTTTGACGAAACTGCAAAACCTGCTGCAGGCAAGGGACGAGAGCACGGGAGGAGTGCCGCCACTTCAGACAAAAACAGCAGCAGCAGCATCCACACAGCCATCACCACGACCAACTGCAAATACGCACCATGACGCCGCAGCCATATCGGACTCCGAATCCGATATGGACTGCGAAGCAATTGACGACGAACATGACGACGAATGGACCGACCACGATCCATTCGACGATCTGGAGGGTCTGGGCCAAGTGTGGAGGGCCCAAATCGCCAGCGCACGCGAAAGCATGCGATCGGGCGGTGCCTGTTAATGCGCCCAATCGTTGATCCAGAGACAGCCACTGCAACAAAGGAAAAAAGACGTCAATACGGACAACAACGAAAAACGGCCAAAACACACAAAATCCACACTTACCTGCCAATCACCAGACAGAGCTGACCAACAAGAAGAAGCCTCGCCATCAACATCAACAATTTCCTGCCAAATGGGAGGAATATGAGGCCCCTTTCTGATGACGCTGCCATCGACCATCACAATGACGTCACGCCACTCCAATCAGACAACAGCCATTCCAACGACGACGCAGATGCTGGCGTCTGTTGCCGCTCCGCTGGGTCGCACCCGTCTCTCATGCCAATTATGTGAGGGCGGGATGGCCCGGTGTTGAGCCGCCGAACGCCAGCAAATCCTGCAAAAGAAGGTGAAACAGGAGAGAGACTGCCGATAAACACGAATACTCACCCGCAAACGTCTCTTACGCCAACACAAATCAGACAAGGGTCGCCAGCAACAACATCCAAATCAACGAAAGGCACCTGCAAATAAACGCAAATTAAAATCAAAAAGCCAAAACAAACACCTCCTCACCTGAGTGGTCGGAACAGCAGCCATTCAAAACGCAACTACAAATTGACGAAGAACGTGGCCGAGGAGGCCAGGCCAATCCACCTGACAGCGCATCCTGGGTGGCCGGACCAGCAGCCACTTGGATGCGGCCAATAACTCCGACCATTGCCATCACACACCGATGCCAATGCCAACACGATGACAATGCAGTTGGGTGGCCGGACCAGTGCCCCTCGAGTGCAGCAGCCAACACTAACCAACAGACAGATGCAACGTGGGCGGCCGGACCAGAGCCGCTTGCCATCAAGACCATCATTGCCCACGATGCACGCCAATACTCACAACCAGCCAATAAACAACACACAGGGGGACAACAGAGCCGGCCGGTATACAGCGTAATGTTCGCATTGCGTTTGTTATGCCGGACGGTGCTTCGTTGTAGTTGTCCTCCTGTTAGAAATAAAATAAATATAATTAATATGTTTATATGTGTGTAAATGTATGTCAATTATCGTTTATTTTACCTTGTCTGCATCAATGTTCTTGTTGTAGATGTCAATCCTGTTGTTTTTTGTAGTTTTTGCATGTCCGTAGATAGTTTGTCCATAGTTTTAGTTACTAGCCTGTGATATTAGGAATAAGTTTTTGTAAATTAATGTAGTTTTTCTGTAGTTAATTGTATATTATTAGTAGTTTTCTGATTAGTTTTATTACCTTTTTCCTCTTCTTCCCCACCTATCTGCCATTCCCATATTTCCCCTGACATTTGGTATTACTAAAAATACCACGCAAATACCAGACTTGACCGATAACACACCAAAAAAGCCAATACAAATTCAAATTGCATTTCTCAATGCCCAGTGTGTTATCGGTCGCAACTTCGGCAATTATGCCCAGCCAATTCCTCACCCACCCCCCACCCACTTCAAATGCCACTAAATGCCAAATGAGGCTGAGCAGGAATAAAATGAACACTGCCATCCTTCGCCACTCAGCCAAATGCCCCAACAATGCCAATACAACCGCCCACAAGATGCTATGCGGTCGACTCTTCGGAGCGTCTCGCGCCCGGATCGTAAGATCCGGAAGTTGAAAGTATCCGGGCGGTTATACGGGAGCAGGCAAACTTTCCCCTTCCCATCCCATCCCATCCTTGACAACAGAGCAGCCAATTCACACAGCACAGAGAAACATTAGACACGGGCCATTGCCCAACAACAACACACACAGCCACTGAAACAGAAGGCCGTTCAAATCTTCCATTGCCTACTTATCGGTGCTGCTGCCCTCGGACTACTTTCATCTCACTCAATATTGGGGTGAGTGAAAGTGGAACCGGGGTGAGAGCACCGGTAAATGACGATCGGCGATCGGGTCTTTCGAGTTGAGGGGAGAGTATGGGAGTTGGCGGACATGTGAGAGTACCACCATGAACCTCGTCCGCCACTCTCATCTCGTCCACCCGCTCGAGAGGTCGCGATCGTCGGATGTATAATAATTGAACCATCGCCGCCGCCATTAAAATAAAATAAAATCGCAAGCTTGTTTGTTCGTTGCCATCAGTGTTGCCCGTGTCGTTTGTCGTTTTGACTGTTTGTCGTATATCGTTTGCCGTGTCATTTGTGCTCTGGTGCCAAAAAATAAAGACAGTGAAGGCCAGACGACGCCAAGCCAAGCCAGGCAGCAGCCATTTTGTGCGCCAACACCAACGCCCCAGCCTATGCAGAGCGCCGACGCCACAGCCTTCCATCGAGTGAGTACCCAGCCATTGCCATGGCCGATATATCCACGGCCACAGCCACTCCCCCCTCGAGACCCGTCACAAAAACCGCGCCAACCACAAAGGGAAAGGCCGAAAAGACGCCGCTCTCACTGCCACTTTTCCCGCCTCTCACGCTCTTGGACGCACAAAACTGTTCAGGAGTAACGGGAGAGGGAGAAGACGGAGGAGAGCCGGCAAGCCGACGCGCAAGAGCGGAGCGCCAAAACGGCCAACGGGCAGCCACACACACACACACGACCGGTTCGAGCGGTTCGAGCTCGAGCAGAGGGTCGATCCGAGCCATAGCCCAGCCTGCTCCAATGCCACAAATCCCACCAACACCAAAACGACGCCGCGCCCTCATCGACAGTGGGAGTGACGATGAGGGTGAGGGTGAGAGGAAGCAGGCTAGACGACGGGGCCGCCATCACCAGCAGCGGCAGCAAACACAAAACACAAATACAAACACCAACACCGTCACCTCCACTCACACCAGCACCATCGCCAATACCAACACCAACACAACTACTGCCACTCCCAATACACACACCCTTGCCATTGCCAATGACATCCGGCACGGCGAGTTCGGGCATCAGCCTGTGGAGGACAGAGGCTTGAGGATCCTCATCCGAGGTCTTCCCCATTCCACGCCCTCTGACTGGTTCCGGGACTGTATGCAGGCCGAGGGGTACACGGTCCGGTTTACTCGGGCGATCACCGATCGATTCGATCGCAGCCGCCAATACAACCTCTTCGAGGCTGAGATCGCCCCCAAACCGGACCGTGGTCAATTCGATGTGTTGAAGCTGCGACGCCTGGGTGGGAGGCCCGTCACGGTTGAGAGACTTGGAGTCTCCCGTGACCCTGCCCAGTGCCATCGATGTCAGGTGTTTGGCCACACCCGCGCATATTGTAGACGAGCTGCTGTCTGCATGAAATGCGCGGGTGGACATCAGACGACGGAGTGCAGCAAGCCAAGGGCCGTCAATCCCAAATGCGCCAACTGCCAAGGCGCCCACATCAGCGCCTACAAGGGCTGCAGCGCCTACAAGGCAGCCAGGCAGCGGCTCCTGGCCCACAGGGTCGCTGTCCAGGAGCATCGACGGCAGCAGCAGCAGCAGCCTCAGCCACTACGGCAACAGCCACAGCAAATGCAGCAGCCAATACAGCAGCAACAGCCAGCACATCGTCTCCAGCAGCCATCACAACGTCACCAGCAGCCACTACAGCGACAGTTGCAGCAGCAGCCACCCACACAGCCACTCCACCCACAGCCGCAGCAGCAACGCCAACGCGGTCCGGGTCGGCAGCATCGGCAACAGCTACAGCATCGCGACCAACATCCCCAGCCACTGGCCGAGGGGCGCCAACACCACAGGGTCCTGTCGATGCAGCCGATCCCAAATCGTGCTCCGACGCCACGCCAACCCCAGCTGCAGCAGCAGCCAGGCGCCCAGTGCGATGGGAGCTGTGCCCATATCCTGAAAAGATATGCCGTAAAAATTAAAGAGCTGGAGGATAAGCTGGCAGCAATTTTGACGAAACTGACAAACCTGCTGCAGGCAAGGGACGAGAGCACGGGAGGAGTGCCGCCACTTCAGACAAAAACAGCAGCAGCAGCATCCACACAGCCATCACCACGACCAACTGCAAATACGCACCATGACGCCGCAGCCATATCGGACTCCGAATCCGATATGGACTGCGAAGCAATTGACGACGAACATGACGACGAATGGACCGACCACGATCCATTCGACGATCTGGAGGGTCTGGGCCAAGTGTGGAGGGCCCAAATCGCCAGCGCACGCGAAAGCATGCGATCGGGCGGTGCCTGTTAATGCGCCCAATCGTTGATCCAGAGACAGCCACTGCAACAAAGGAAAAAAGACGTCAATACGGACAACAACGAAAAACGGCCAAAACACACAAAATCCACACTTACCTGCCAATCACCAGACAGAGCTGACCAACAAGAAGAAGCCTCGCCATCAACATCAACAATTTCCTACCAAATGGGAGGAATATGAGGCCCCTTTCTGATGACGCTGCCACCGACCATCACAATGACGTCACGCCACTCCAATCAGACAACAGCCATTCCAACGACGACGCAGATGCTGGCGTCTGTTGCCGCTCCGCTGGGTCGCACCCGTCTCTCATGCCAATTATGTGAGGGCGGGATGGCCCGGTGTTGAGCCGCCGAACGCCAGCAAATCCTGCAAAAGAAGGTGAAACAGGAGAGAGACTGCCGATAAACAAGAATACTCACCCGCAAACGTCTCTTACGCCAACACAAATCAGACAAGGGTCGCCAGCAACAACATCCAAATCAACGAAAGGCACCTGCAAATAAACGCAAATTAAAATCAAAAAGCCAAAACAAACACCTCCTCACCTGAGTGGTCGGAACAGCAGCCATTCAAAACGCAACTACAAATTGACGAAGAACGTGGCCGAGGAGGCCAGGTCAATCCACCTGACAGCGCATCCTGGGTGGCCGGACCAGCAGCCACCTGGATGCGGCCAATAACTCCGACCATTGCCATCACACACCGATGCCAATGCCAACACGATGACAATGCAGTTGGGTGGCCGGACCAGTGCCCCTCGAGTGCAGCAGCCAACACTAACCAACAGACAGATGCAACGTGGGCGGCCGGACCAGAGCCGCTTGCCATCAAGACCATCATTGCCCACGATGCACGCCAATACTCACAACCAGCCAATAAACAACACACAGGGGGACAACAGAGCCGGCCGGTATACAGCGTAATGTTCGCATTGCGTTTGTTATGCCGGCCGGTGCTTCGTTGTAGTTGTCCTCCTGTTAGAAATAAAATAAATATAATTAATATGTTTATATGTGTGTAAATGTATGTCAATTATCGTTTATTTTACCTTGTCTGCATCAATGTTCTTGTTGTAGATGTCAATCCTGTTGTTTTTTGTAGTTTTTGCATGTCCGTAGATAGTTTGTCCATAGTTTTAGTTACTAGCCTGTGATATTAGGAATAAGTTTTTGTAAATTAATGTAGTTTTTCTGTAGTTAATTGTATATTATTAGTAGTTTTCTGATTAGTTTTATTACCTTTTTCCTCTTCTTCCCCACCTATCTGCCATTCCCATATTTCCCCTGACATTTGGTATTACTAAAAATACCACGCAAATACCAGACTTGACCGATAACACACCAAAAAAGCCAATACAAATTCAAATTGCATTTCTCAATGCCCAGTGTGTTATCGGTCGCAACTTCGGCAATTATGCCCAGCCAATTCCTCACCCACCCCCCACCCACTTCAAATGCCACTAAATGCCAAATGAGGCTGAGCAGGAATAAAATGAACACTGCCATCCTTCGCCACTCAGCCAAATGCCCCAACAATGCCAATACAACCGCCCACAAGATGCTATGCGGTCGACTCTTCGGAGCGTCTCGCGCCCGGATCGTAAGATCCGGAAGTTGAAAGTATCCGGGCGGTTATACGGGAGCAGGCAAACTTTCCCCTTCCCATCCCATCCCATCCTTGACAACAGAGCAGCCAATTCACACAGCACAGAGAAACATTAGACACGGGCCATTGCCCAACAACAACACACACAGCCACTGAAACAGAAGGCCGTTCAAATCTTCCATTGCCTACTTATCGGTGCTGCTGCCCTCGGACTACTTTCATCTCACTCAATATTGGGGTGAGTGAAAGTGGAACCGGGGGTGAGAGCACCGGTAAATGACGATCGGCGATCGGGTCTTTCGAGTTGAGGGGGAGAGTATGGGAGTTGGCGGACATGTGAGAGTACCACCATGAACCTCGTCCGCCACTCTCATCTCGTCCACCCGCTCGAGAGGTCGCGATCGTCGGATGTATAATAATTGAACCATCGCCGCCGCCATTAAAATAAAATAAAATCGCAAGCTTGTTTGTTCGTTGCCATCAGTGTTGCCCGTGTCGTTTGTCGTTTTGACTGTTTGTCGTATATCGTTTGCCGTGTCATTTGTGCTCTGGTGCCAAAAAATAAAGACAGTGAAGGCCAGACGACGCCAAGCCAAGCCAGGCAGCAGCCATTTTGTGCGCCAACACCAACGCCCCAGCCTATGCAGAGCGCCGACGCCACAGCCTTCCATCGAGTGAGTACCCAGCCATTGCCATGGCCGATATATCCACGGCCACAGCCACTCCCCCCTCGAGACCCGTCACAAAAACCGCGCCAACCACAAAGGGAAAGGCCGAAAAGACGCCGCTCTCACTGCCACTTTTCCCGCCTCTCACGCTCTTGGACGCACAAAACTGTTCAGGAGTAACGGGAGAGGGAGAAGACGGAGGAGAGCCGGCAAGCCGACGCGCAAGAGCGGAGCGCCAAAACGGCCAACGGGCAGCCACACACACACACACGACCGGATCGAACCTGTTGCGTGTCGAACCTGGTTCGAGCTCGAGCAGAGGGTCGATCCGAGCCATAGCCCAGCCTGCTCCAATGCCACAAATCCCACCAACACCAAAACGACGCCGCGCCCTCATCGACAGTGGGAGTGACGATGAGGGTGAGGGTGAGAGGAAGCAGGCTAGACGACGGGGCCGCCATCACCAGCAGCGGCAGCAAACACAAAACACAAATACAAACACCAACACCGTCACCTCCACTCACACCAGCACCATCGCCAATACCAACACCAACACAACTACTGCCACTCCCAATACACACACCCTTGCCATTGCCAATGACATCCGGCACGGCGAGTTCGGGCATCAGCCTGTGGAGGACAGAGGCTTGAGGATCCTCATCCGAGGTCTTGCCCATTCCACGCCCTCTGACTGGTTCCGGGACTGTATGCAGGCCAAACACCTGACATCGATGGCACTGGGCAGGGTCACGGGAGACTCCAAGTCTCTCAACCGTGACGGGCCTCCCACCCAGGCGTCGCAGCTTCAACACATCGAATTGACCACGGTCCGGTTTACTCGGGCGATCACCGATCGATTCGATCGCAGCCGCCAATACAACCTCTTCGAGGCTGAGATCGCCCCCAAACCGGACCGTGGTCAATTCGATGTGTTGAAGCTGCGACGCCTGGGTGGGAGGCCCGTCACGGTTGAGAGACTTGGAGTCTCCCGTGACCCTGCCCAGTGCCATCGATGTCAGGTGTTTGGCCACACCCGCGCATATTGTAGACGAGCTGCTGTCTGCATGAAATGCGCGGGTGGACATCAGACGACGGAGTGCAGCAAGCCAAGGGCCGTCAATCCCAAATGCGCCAACTGCCAAGGCGCCCACATCAGCGCCTACAAGGCAGCCAGGCAGCGGCTCCTGGCCCACAGGGTCGCTGTCCAGGAGCATCGACGGCAGCAGCAGCAGCAGCCTCAGCCACTACGGCAACAGCCACAGCAAATGCAGCAGCCAATACAGCAGCAACAGCCAGCACATCGTCTCCAGCAGCCATCACAACGTCACCAGCAGCCACTACAGCGACAGTTGCAGCAGCAGCCACCCACACAGCCACTCCACCCACAGCCGCAGCAGCAACGCCAACGCGGTCCGGGTCGGCAGCATCGGCAACAGCTACAGCATCGCGACCAACATCCCCAGCCACTGGCCGAGGGGCGCCAACACCACAGGGTCCTGTCGATGCAGCCGATCCCAAATCGTGCTCCGACGCCACGCCAACCCCAGCTGCAGCAGCAGCCAGGCGCCCAGTGCGATGGGAGCTGTGCCCATATCCTGAAAAGATATGCCGTAAAAATTAAAGAGCTGGAGGATAAGCTGGCAGCAATTTTGACGAAACTGACAAACCTGCTGCAGGCAAGGGACGAGAGCACGGGAGGAGTGCCGCCACTTCAGACAAAAACAGCAGCAGCAGCATCCACACAGCCATCACCACGACCAACTGCAAATACGCACCATGACGCCGCAGCCATATCGGACTCCGAATCCGATATGGACTGCGAAGCAATTGACGACGAACATGACGACGAATGGACCGACCACGATCCATTCGACGATCTGGAGGGTCTGGGCCAAGTGTGGAGGGCCCAAATCGCCAGCGCACGCGAAAGCATGCGATCGGGCGGTGCCTGTTAATGCGCCCAATCGTTGATCCAGAGACAGCCACTGCAACAAAGGAAAAAAGACGTCAATACGGACAACAACGAAAAACGGCCAAAACACACAAAATCCACACTTACCTGCCAATCACCAGACAGAGCTGACCAACAAGAAGAAGCCTCGCCATCAACATCAACAATTTCTTGCCAAATGGGAGGAATATGAGGCCCCTTTCTGATGACGCTGCCACCGACCATCACAATGACGTCACGCCACTCCAATCAGACAACAGCCATTCCAACGACGACGCAGATGCTGGCGTCTGTTGCCGCTCCGCTGGGTCGCACCCGTCTCTCATGCCAATTATGTGAGGGCGGGATGGCCCGGTGTTGAGCCGCCGGACGCCAGCAAATCCTGCAAAAGAAGGTGAAACAGGAGAGAGGCTGCCGATAAACACGAATACTCACCCGCAAACGTCTCTTACGCCAACACAAGTCAGACAAGGGTCGCCAGCAACAACATCCAAATCAACGAAAGGCACCTGCAAATAAACGCAAATTAAAATCAAAAAGCCAAAACAAACACCTCCTCACCTGAGTGGCCGGACCAGCAGCCATTCAAAACGCAACTACAAATTGACGAAGAACGTGGCCGAGGAGGCCAGGCCAATCCACCTGACAGCGCATCCTGGGTGGCCGGACCAGCAGCCACTTGGATGCGGCCAATCAACAATTAAAATCGACAACGCATCCTGGTGGCCGGACCAGTTCGCCACTTGGATGCGGCCAATAACTCCGACCATTGCCATCACACACCGATGCCAATGCCAACACGATGACAATGCAGTTGGGGGGCCGGACCAGTGCCCCTCGAGTGCAGCAGCCAACACTAACCAACAGACAGATGCAACGTGGGCGGCCGGACCAGAGCCGCTTGCCATCAAGACCATCATTGCCCACGATGCACGCCAATACTCACAACCAGCCAATAAACAACACACAGGGGGACAACAGAGCCGGCCGGTATACAGCGTAATGTTCGCATTGCGTTTGTTATGCCGGCCGGTGCTTCGTTGTAGTTGTCCTCCTGTTAGAAATAAAATAAATATAATTAATATGTTTATATGTGTGTAAATGTATGTCAATTATCGTTTATTTTACCTTGTCTGCATCAATGTTCTTGTTGTAGATGTCAA
Source organism: Drosophila miranda (assembly GCF_003369915.1). NCBI lineage: Eukaryota > Metazoa > Arthropoda > Insecta > Diptera > Drosophilidae > Drosophila > Drosophila miranda. The sequence goes on from NW_022881625.1 coordinate 1,599,111, forward strand.
TCCTGTTGTTTTTTGTAGTTTTTGCATGTCCGTAGATAGTTTGTCCATAGTTTTAGTTACTAGCCTGTGATATTAGGAATAAGTTTTTGTAAATTAATGTAGTTTTTCTGTAGTTAATTGTATATTATTAGTAGTTTTCTGATTAGTTTTATTACCTTTTTCCTCTTCTTCCCCACCTATCTGCCATTCCCATATTTCCCCTGACATTTGGTATTACTAAAAATACCACGCAAATACCAGACTTGACCGATAACACACCAAAAAAGCCAATACAAATTCAAATTGCATTTCTCAATGCCCAGTGTGTTATCGGTCGCAACTTCGGCAATTATGCCCAGCCAATTCCTCACCCACCCCCCACCCACTTCAAATGCCACTAAATGCCAAATGAGGCTGAGCAGGAATAAAATGAACACTGCCATCCTTCGCCACTCAGCCAAATGCCCCAACAATGCCAATACAACCGCCCACAAGATGCTATGCGGTCGACTCTTCGGAGCGTCTCGCGCCCGGATCGTAAGATCCGGAAGTTGAAAGTATCCGGGCGGTTATACGGGAGCAGGCAAACTTTCCCCTTCCCATCCCATCCCATCCCAGAAGGCCGTTCAAATCTTCCATTGCCTACTTATCGGTGCTGCTGCCCTCGGACTACTTTCATCTCACTGAATATTGGGGTGAGTGAAAGTGGAACCGGGGGTGAGAGCACCGGTAAGTGACGACCGGCGTGGGAGTGGGGGAGTTGGCGGACATGTGAGAGTTCCACCATGAACCTCGTCCGCCACTCTCATCTCGTCCACCCGCTCGAGAGGTCGCGATCGTCGGACGTATATAAATTGAACCATCGCCGCCGCCATTAAAATAAAATAAAATCGCAAGTTTGTTTGTCCGTTGCCATTAGTGTTGCCCGTGTCGTTTGTCGTTTTGAATGTTTTGTCGTTTATCGTTTGCCGTGTCATTTGTGCTCTGGTGCCAAAAAATAAAGACAGTGAAGGCCAGACGACGCCAAGCCAAGCCAGGCAGCAGCCATTTTGTGTCGCCCCCCCCCTCTCCATTCACCGCTGCACATGACCATTCCAAAAGTTCCTGTGCCACTACAAACATCACAAACATCACAAACTAAAAGAGATAACTGTGATAGACAAGAAAAAAAGAGAACTAAGGTGCCAATAAATACATTAAATACAAACACACACAAGAGACTTTTCAATTAAAGAGCAACAAACAGGCAGCAGATCGCCAACACACAAACCAACAGCCAGCCATGACCAGAGGAATGGCCAGACGAGGGACAACCAGACGACACAGCGACGGCGGCAGAGCGGCCCGCAGAGGCGCCCTAGCAGCAGCAGCAGCAGCCAACAACACCAACCCAAACACCGCCAATAGCAGCAGCAGCAGCAGAGCCATCGGCGCAGGCGCCAAAACCAACGCCCCAGCCAATGCAGAGCGCCGACGCCACAGCCATCCATCGAGTGAGTACCCAGCCATTCCCATGGCCGACATATCCACGGCCACAGCCACTCCCCCCTCGAGCCCCATCACATCAGCAGCAACAGCAGCGCCAATACCAACCGCAAATCCCGCAACCCTGCCAAATCACAAAATCCCGCCAAACACAAAGGGAAAGGCCGAAAAGACGCCACTTTTCCCGCCTCTCACGCTCTCGGACATACAAAACTGTTCGGGAGTAACGGGAGATGGAGAAGACGGAGGAGAGCCGGCAAACCGACGCGCAAGAGCGGAGCGCCAAAACGGCCAACGGGCAGCCACACACACACACACGACCGGATCGAACCTGTTGCGGGTCGAACCTGGTTCGAGTTCGAGTAGCGGGTCGATCCGTGCCAATGCCCAGCCTGCACAAATACCACCAATCCCACCAACACCAAAACGACGCCGCGCCCTCATCGACAGTGGGAGTGACGATGAGGGTGAGGGTGAGAGGAAGCAGGCCAGACGACGGGGCCGCCATCACCAGCAGCGGCAGCAGCGGCCGCCAATTGGGAAGCCGAAGAAGAAAAGGCAGACACTGGAGGAGCTAGAGGCTATTGTCCGGGAGCAGTTGAGGCAGCACGAGCTGCGGCAGCAACAACAGAGGCAGCAGAAACGGACAACAAATACAGCCAACACCAACACAGTTGCCGCTCCTGCCACTATGCCGCAATCTGCACAGCGAACACATGCCCCTGCCCCTGCCCATGCCCCTGCCCCTACTATAAATGCCAATAGCCAGACCCACAGCCATCACCAACATCGACAAAGGCCAATACATAGACAATCACCAGCCATTCACATAGACAATACTGACAATATCAATACAAATAATGACGCCAACGCAATTACAATTACAAATACACCTGCCAAGACCAATACCAACACCACCACCGCCATCACCATCACAAACACCCCTGCCACTACCACCGACGATGACATCCGGCACGGCGAATTCGGGCATCAGCCCAGCCAGGAACGTGGCTTGAGGATCCTCATCCGAGGACTCTCCCACTCCATGCTGCCGGATTGGATTCGCAGCAGTATGCTGAACGAGGGGTTCACGGTTCGGTTTGTAAGGGCAATCACCGATCGATTCGATCACAGCCGCCAATTCAATCTCTTTGAGGCTGAGATCGCCCCCAAACCGGACCGTGGCCAATGCGGGGTGTTGAAGCTGCGACGCCTGGGTGGGAGGCCCGTCACGGTTGAGAGACTTGGAGTCTCCCGTGACCCTGCCCAGTGCCATCGATGTCAGGTGTTTGGCCACACCCGCGCATATTGTAGACGCGCTGCAGTTTTCATGAAATGCGCGGGTCGACACCTGACGACGGAGTGCAGCAAGCCAAGGAACGTTGCTCCCATGTGCGCCAACTGCCAGGGCCAGCACATCAGCGCCTACAAGGGCTGCAGCGCCTACAAGGCAGCCAGGCAGCGGCTCCTGGCCCACAGGGTCGCTGTCCAGGAGCATCGACGGCAGCAGCAGCAGCCTCAGCCAATACGGCAACAGACGGAACCAATGCAGCAGCCAATACAGCAGCAACAGCCAGCACATCGTATCCAGCAGCCACCACAACGTCACCAGCAGCCACTACAGCGACAGTTGCAGCAGCAGCCACCCACACAGCCACTCCACTCACAGCCGCAGCAGCAACGCCAACGCGGTCCGGGTCGACAGCATCGGCAACAGCTACAGCATCGCGAACAACATCCCCAGCCACTGGCCGAGGGGCGCCAATACCAAAGGGTCCAGCCGATGCAGCCGATCCCAAATCGTGCTCCGACGCCACGCCAACCCCAGCTACAGCAGCAGCCAGGCGCCCAGTGCGATGGGAGCTGTGCCCATAATCTGAAAAGATATGCCGGTAAAATTAGAGAGCTGGAAGAAAAACTGGCAGCAATTTCAACGAAACTGACAAACCTGCTGCAGGCAAGGGACGAGAGCACGGGAGGAGTGCCGCCACAACGGACAACAACAGCAGCAGCAGCATCCACACAGCCATCACCACGACCAGCACCAAATACGCACTTTGACGCCGCAGCCATATCGGAATCCGAACCCGATATGGACTGCGAAGCAATTAATGACGATGATGACGACGAGTGGACCGAAGACGATCCATTCGACGATCTGGAGGGTCTGGGCCAAGTGTGGAGGGCCCAAATCGCCAGCGCACGCGAAAGCATGCGATCGGGCGGCGCCTATTGATGTGCCCAATCGTCGATCCAGAGACAGCCACTGCAACAAAGGAAAGAGACGTCAATACGGACAACAACGAAAAACGGCCAAAACACACAAAAATCACACGTACCTGCCAATCACCAGACAGAGCTGACCATCAAGAAGCTGCCTCGCCATCAACAATGACAATTTCCTGCCAAAGGGATGGAAAAGGAGGCCTTCTTTGATGACGCTGCCGCCTGACCATGGCCGTGACGTCACGCCAATCCGAACCAACAGCTGCCATTTCCAACGACGACACAGATGCTGGCGCCTGTTGCCGCTCCACTGGGTCACACCCGTCTCTCATGCCTGGCCTGCTTCCTCTCTCCCTCATCCTCAACTTCGCTCCCACTGTCGATGAGGGCGCGGCGTCGTTTTGGTGTTGGTGGGATTGGTGGCATTTGTGTAGGCTGGGCTATGGCTCGGATCGACCCGCTGCTCGAGCTCGAACCAGGTTCGACTCGCAACAGGTTCGATCCGGTCGTGTGTGTGTGTGTGGCGGCCCGTTGGCCGTTTTGGCGCTCCGCTCTTGCGCGTCGGCTTGCCGGCTCTCCTCCGTCTTCTCCCTCTCCCGTTACTCCTGAACAGTTTTGTGCGTCCAAGAGCGTGAGAGGCGGGAAAAGTGGCAGTGAGAGCGGCGTCTTTTCGGCCATTCCCTTTGTGGTTGGCGAGGTTTTTGTGATGGGGCTCGAGGGGGAGTGGCTGTGGCCGTGGCTATATCGGCCATGGGAATGGCTGGGTACTCACTCGATGGATGGCTGTGGCGTCGGCGCTGTGCATTGGCTGGGGCGTTGGTGGTGGCGCCTGCGCCGAGGGCTCTGCTGCTGCTGCTGCTATTGGCGGTGTTTGTGTTGGTGTTGTTGGCTGCTGCTGCTAGGGCGCCTCTGCGGGCCGCTCTGCCGCCGTCGCTGTGGCGTCTGGTTGACCCTCGTCTGGCCATTCCTCTGGTCATGGCTGGCTGTTGGTTTGTGTGTTGGCGATCTGCTGCCTGTTTGTTGTTTTTAATTGAAAAGTCTCTTGTGTGTGTGTGTTTGTGTTTAAAGTATTTATTGGCACTTTTATTCTTTTTTGTTTTATGATGTGGACGGGAACAAAAGTTTGTCAAGGTAATTAATGGGTGTGGTGGAGGAAGGGCGGCACGGCACGGCACGGCACACAACAGACACCATAAAAGAAAACAGGGCAACACAGAAAAAGAAAACGTCAATGGCGACACGGCACAGAACAACGAAAAAAGCGACACGACACGAAACGGTTCTGGCACGTCCGACGATCGCGACCTCTCGAGCGGGTGGACGAGATGAGAGTGGCGGACGAGGTTCATGGTGGAACTCTCACATGTCCGCCAACTCCCATACTCTCCCCCTCAACTCGAAAGACCCGATCGCCGATCGTCATTTACCGGTGCTCTCACCCCCGGTTCCACTTTCACTCACCCCAATATTGAGTGAGATGAAAGTGGTCCGAGGGCAGCAGCACCGATAAGTAGGAAATGGAGAATTGGAATTACCGTTTGTTTTAGTGGCTGTGTGTGTTGTCGTAGTCGTTGGTTAGCGGCCAGTGTCTTATGTTTGTGCTGTGTGTAGTGGCTGCTCTGTTGTTGGAGGATGGGATAGGATGGGGGGGGGGGGGGGATAAATGCCTGCTCCCGTATAACCGCCCGGATTGGACGCATCCGAGTGGCTGCTGGTCCGGCCACCAGGATGCGTTGCAGCAGAGTTGGCCTGGCCTCCTCGGCCACGTTCGTCGTCGGTTCAAAAAAGGCCTCCTTTTCCGCCCCTTTGGCAGAAAATTGATGATGTTCATGGCGAGGCAGCTGCTGTGGGGGCAGCTCTGTCTGGTGATTGGCAGGTACGTGTGTTTTTGTGTGTTTTGGGCGTTTTTTTTTTTTCGTGTTGGCGTGTATTGACTGTTTTCCTTTGTATTTTAGTGGCTGGCCTCTGGACTTCTGTTGGAATTGACGGCAGTGCTGCTGATGAGGCCTCCAAATTACGCCCATTATGCCTCAAGAGAGTTCCAGGCAGCTGCTGGAGGGGCAGCTCTGTCGGTTTAATAGCAGGTGAGTTTGTTTGTTGGTCATTTGCAGATTGTTGTTAATTGTGTTTAATTATACCCGATACTCAAAATGAGTATTGGGGTATATTAGATTTGTGGTAAAAGTGGATGTGTGTAACGTCCAGAAGGAATCGTTACCGACCCCATAAAGTATATATATTCTTGATCAGCATCAATAGCCGAGTCGATTGAGCCCTGTCTGTCTGTCCGTCTGTCCGTCCGTCCGTCCGTCCGTCCCCTTCAGCGCCTAGTGCTCAAAGACTATAAGAGCTAGAGCAACGATGTTTTGGATCCAGACTTCTGTGATATGTCACTGCTACAAAAATATTTCAAAACTTCGCCCCGCCCACTTCCGCCCCCACAAAGGACGAAAATCTGTGGCATCCACATTTTTAAAGATACGATAAAACCAAAAACGCAGAATCGGTGAGGATGACCATATCTTCTACAGTGCAAAATCTGAACCAGATCGTATAATGATTATAGCCAGAATCAAGAAAACAATTTCATTCTTTCTAGCTCTGTCTCTCTCTAGCACACAGGTTTCATGGTCGGTTTTGTCAATTGCAAAATATGAGTTCAAGGATCTCAGAACCTATAAGAGCCAGAGCAACCAAATTTGGTATCCACACTCCTGTGATATCGGACCTTGACCGTTTCGTGTCCAAATTTCGCCACACCCCCTTCCGCCCCCGCAATGGACGAAAATCTGGGGCATCCACAAATCTCAGAGACTATTAAGGCTAGAGTAACCAAATTTGGTATCCGCACTTCTGTTAGATCTCACTATAAAACGTATATCTCAGAATTTCGCCCCACCCTTTTTCGCCCCCACAAAAGACGAAAATCTGTTGCATCCACAATATTGCACATTCGAGAAAACTAAAAACGCAGAATCATAGATAATGACCATATCTATCAGATTGCTGAATCTGGATCAGATCGGATCATTTTTGTAGCCAAAAGCAAGAAATCAATTTTCAGTGGCTACGCAGCGCCCGACGTCACGCTCAGACTGATTTTCTGTCTCTCTCGCACGCACTCTTTGTCGTGTCGTTTAATATTAGCGGCGTCTGCCGGAGGAGAGTTATACTGACTTAGTATCGGGTATAACCGTAGAGTTGCGGTGTCCGCAGCAACTCACAACGTTCCCCCTCGTTTTTTTTTCTATTTTTAGGTTTTATTGGCATTAAACTTCTGCTATTTGTCGCAATCAGTAGACGCCGTTTAATCCGTCGCTTTCGGAGTCGCCACTGGATTCTCCATTTAGAAACCTACCTAGGTCCTCATAAGGCTCTTCATCGGTCCATTGGCTGTCGTCGTCCATGTCCATATCCGGCTCACCGTCCGATATGGCCACTGCTGCTGCTGTATTGGCGGCTATTGGAACCGCTGCTGCTGCTGCTGCAGCCAATCTGGTGAGCTGCTCTGCCATCCGTTCGATCCTCCTTTCCAACTCTGTTATACGCTGTACGTACAATTGCAGGTTTTGAGCGCAGCTGCCATCACACTGGGCGTCTGGCCGCTGCTGCTGCTGGTGTTGGCGTGGCGTCGGAGCATCATTCGCGATCGGCTGCATCGGCTGGACCCTCTGGTGTTGGCGCCCCCTGGTCGATGGCTGGGGATGTTGGTCGCCATACCGATGCTGCTGCCGATGCTGCCGATCCGGTTGGTGTTGGCGTTGCTGCTGCGGATTATGGAGTGGCTGTGGATGTGGCTGCTGCTGGCGACGTTGTATTGGCTGGTGTCGCTGTTGGCTTGGCTGTGGCTGCTGTCTGCGACGCTCCTCCTCCCTGGCGACCCTGTGGGCCACGAGCCTCTGCCTGGCTGCCTTGTAGGATGGGCATCCTTTGTATGAGCTGATGTGCTGGCCCTGGCAGTTGGCGCACTTGGGAGCAACGTTCCTTGGCTTGCTGCACTCCGTCGTCAGGTGTCCACCCGCGCATTTCATGCAAACTGCAGCGCGTCTACAATATGCGCGGGTGTGGCCAAACACCTGACATCGATGGCACTGGGCAGGGTCACGGGAGACTCCAAGTCTCTCAACCGTGACGGGCCTCCCACTCAGGCGTCGCAGCTTCAACAACCCTCATTGGCCACGGTCCGGTTTGGGGCGATCTCAGCCTCAAAGAGATTGAATTGGCGGCTGTGATCGAATCGATCGGTGATTGCCCTTACAAACCGAACCGTGAACCCCTCGTTCAGCATACTGCTGCGAATCCAATCCGGCGGCATGGAGTGGGAGAGTCCTCGGATGAGGATCCTCAAGCCACGTTCCTGGCTGGGCTGATGCCCGAATTCGCCGTGCCGGATGTCATCGTCGGTGGTAGTGGCAGGGGTGTTTGTGATGGTGATGGCGGTGGTGGTGTTGGTATTGGTCTTGGCAGGTGTATTTGTAATTGTAATTGCGTTGGCGTCATTATTTGTATTGATATTGTCAGCATTGTCTATGTGAATGGCTGGTGATTGTCTATGTATTGGCCTTTGTCGATGTTGGTGATGGCTGTGGGTCTGGCTATTGGCATTTATAGTAGGGGCAGGGGCATGGGCAGGGGCAGGGGCATGTGTTCGCTGTGCAGATTGCGGCATAGTGGCAGGAGCGGCAACTGTGTTGGTGTTGGCTGTATTTGTTGTCCGTTTCTGCTGCCTCTGTTGTTGCTGCCGCAGCTCGTGCTGCCTCAACTGCTCCCGGACAATAGCCTCTAGCTCCTCCAGTGTCTGCCTTTTCTTCTTCGGCTTCCCAATTGGCGGCCGCTGCTGCCGATGCTGGTGATGGCGGCCCCGTCGTCTGGCCTGCTTCCTCTCACCCTCACCCTCATCGTCACTCCCACTGTCGATGAGGGCGCGGCGTCGTTTTGGTGTTGGTGGGATTGGTGGCATTTGTGTAGGCTGGGCTATGGCTCGGATCGACCCGCTGCTCGAGCTCGAACCAGGTTCGACTCGCAACAGGTTCGATCCGGTCGTGGGTGTGTGTGTGGTGGCCCGTTGGCCGTTTTGGCGCTCCGCTCTTGCGCGTCGGTTTGCCGGCTCTCCTCCGTCTTCTCCCTCTCCCGTTACTCCCGAACAGTTTTGTATGTCCGAGAGCGTGAGAGGCGGGAAAAGTGGCGTCTTTTCGGCCTTTCCCTTGGTGTTTGGCGGGATTTTGGGATTTGGCAGGGTTGCGGGATTTGCGGTTGGTATTGGCGCTGCTGTTGCTGCTGATGTGATGGGGCTCGAGGGGAAGTGGCTGTGGCCGTGGATATGTCGGCCATGGGAATGGCTGGGTACTCACTCGATGGATGGCTGTGGCGTCGGCGCTCTGCATTGGCTGGGGCGTTGGTGTTGGTGCCTGCGCCGAGGGCTCTGCTGCTGCTGCTGCTATTGGCGGTGTTTGTGTTGGTGTTGTTGGCTGCTGCTGCTGCTGCTAGGGCGCCTCTGCGGGCCGCTCTGCCGCCGTCGCTGTGTCGTCTGGTTGTCCCTCGTCTGGCCATTCCTCTGGTCATGGCTGGCTGTTGGTTTGTGTGTTGGCGATCTGCTGCCGGTTTGTTTTTCTTTAATTGAAAAGTCTCTTGTGTGTGTTTGTATTTAATGTTTTTATTGGCACCTTAGTTCTCTTTTTTTCTTGTCTATCACAGTTATCTCTTTTAGTTTGTGATGTTTGTGATGTTTGTAGTGGCACAGGAACTAAAGCTTGTCGGAGATAGTAGTGGGTGGGGTGAAGGAAGGGCTGGAGCGTGGTGGATACGCGAGGAGCACTTTTCCGCGTTTGGAATAGTCATGTACAGCGGCGAATGGTGTGGGGGGGGGGGGGCGACACAAAATGGCTGCTGCCTGGCTTGGCTTGGCGTCGTCTGGCCTTCACTGTCTTTATTTTTTGGCACCAGAGCACAAATGACACGGCAAACGATAAACGACAAAACAGTCAAAACGACAAACGACACGGGCAACACTGATGGCAACGAACAAACAAACTTGCGATTTTATTTTATTTTAATGGCGGCGGCGATGGTTCAATTTATATACGTCCGACGATCGCGACCTCTCGAGCGGGTGGACGAGATGAGAGTTGCGAACGAGGTTCATGGTGGAACTCTCACATGTCCGCCAACTCCCACACTCTCCCCCTCAACTCGAAAGGCCCGATCGCCGGTCGTCACTTACCGGTGCTCTCACCCCCGGTTCCACTTTCACTCACCCCAATATTCAGTGAGATGAAAGTAGTCCGAGGGCAGCAGCACCGATAAGTAGGCAATGGAAGATTTGAACGGCCTTCTGTTTCAGTGGCTGTGTGTGTTGTTGTTGGGCAATGGCGCGTGTCTAATGTTTCTCTGTGCTGTGTGAATTGGCTGCTCTGTTCTCAAGGATGGGATGGGATGGGAAGGGGAAAGTTTGCCTGCTCCCGTATAACCGCCCGGATACTTTCAACTTCCGGATCTTACGATCCGGGCGAGAGACGCTCCGAAGAGTCGACCGCATAGCATCTTGTGGGCGGTTGTATTGGCATTTTTGGGGCATTTGGCTGAGTGGCGAAGGATGGCAGCGTTCATTTTATTCCTGCTCAGCTTCATTTGGCATTTAGTGGCATTTGATGTGGGTGGGGGGTGGGTGAGGAATTGGCTGGGCATAATTGCCGAAGTTGCGACCGATAACACACTGGGCATTGAGAAATGCAATTTGAATTTGTATTGTCTTTTTTGGTGTGTTATCGGTCAAGTCTGGTATTTGCGTGGTATTTTTAGTAATACCAAATGTCAGGGGAAATATGGGAATGGCAGATAGGTGGGGAAGAAGAGGAAAAAGGTAATAAAACTAATCAGAAAACTACTAATAATATACAATTAACTACAGAAAAACTACATTAATTTACAAAAACTTATTCCTAATATCACAGGCTAGTAACTAAAACTATGGACAAACTATCTACGGACATGCAAAAACTACAAAAAACAACAGGATTGACATCTACAACAAGAACATTGATGCAGACAAGGTAAAATAAACGATAATTGACATACATTTACACACATATAAACATATTAATTATATTTATTTTATTTCTAACAGGAGGACAACTACAACGAAGCACCGGCCGGCATAACAAACGCAATGCGAACATTACGCTGTATACCGGCCGGCTCTGTTGTCCCCCTGTGTGTTGTTTATTGGCTGGTTGTGAGTATTGGCGTGCATCGTGGGCAATGATGGTCTTGATGGCAAGCGGCTCTGGTCCGGCCGCCCACGTTGCATCTGTCTGTTGGTTAGTGTTGGCTGCTGCACTCGAGGGGCACTGGTCCGGCCACCCAACTGCATTGTCATCGTGTTGGCATTGGCATCGGTGTGTGATGGCAATGGTCGGAGTTATTGGCCGCATCCAAGTGGCGAACTGGTCCGGCCACCAGGATGCGTTGTCGATTTTAATTGTTGATTGGCCGCATCCAAGTGGCTGCTGGTCCGGCCACCCAGGATGCGCTGTCAGGTGGATTGGCCTGGCCTCCTCGGCCACGTTCTTCGTCAATTTGTAGTTGCGTTTTGAATGGCTGCTGGTCCGGCCACTCAGGTGAGGAGGTGTTTGTTTTGGCTTTTTGATTTTAATTTGCGTTTATTTGCAGGTGCCTTTCGTTGATTTGGATGTTGTTGCTGGCGACCCTTGTTTGATTTGTGTTGGCGTAAGAGACGTTTGCGGTGAGTATTCGATTTGGGCCCTCCACACTTGGCCCAGACCCTCCAGATCGTCGAATGGATCGTGGTCGGTCCATTCGTCGTCATGTTCGTCGTCAATTGCTTCGCAGTCCATATCGGATTCGGAGTCCGATATGGCTGCGGCGTCATGGTGCGTATTTGCAGTTGGTCGTGGTGATGGCTGTGTGGATGCTGCTGCTGCTGTTTTTGTCTGAAGTGGCGGCACTCCTCCCGTGCTCTCGTCCCTTGCCTGCAGCAGGTTTGTCAGTTTCGTCAAAATTGCTGCCAGCTTATCCTCCAGCTCTTTAATTTTTACGGCATATCTTTTCAGGATATGGGCACAGCTCCCATCGCACTGGGCGCCTGGCTGCTGCTGTAGCTGGGGTTGGCGTGGCGTCGGAGCATGATTTGGGATCGGCTGCATCGACAGGACCCTGTGGTGTTGGCGCCCCTCGGCCAGTGGCTGGGGATGTTGGTCGCGATGCTGTAGCTGTTGCCGATGCTGCCGACCCGGACCGCGTTGGCGTTGCTGCTGCGGCTGTGGGTGGAGTGGCTGTGTGGGTGGCTGCTGCTGCAACTGTCGCTGTAGTGGCTGCTGGTGACGTTGTGATGGCTGCTGGAGACGATGTGCTGGCTGTTGCTGCTGTATTGGCTGCTGCATTTGCTGTGGCTGTTGCCGTAGTGGCTGAGGCTGCTGCTGCTGCTGCCGTCGATGCTCCTGGACAGCGACCCTGTGGGCCAGGAGCCGCTGCCTGGCTGCCTTGTAGGCGCTGCAGCCCTTGTAGGCGCTGATGTGGCGCCTTGGCAGTTGGCGCATTTGGGATTGACGGCCCTTGGCTTGCTGCACTCCGTCGTCTGATGTCCACCCGCGCATTTCATGCAGACAGCAGCTCGTCTACAATATGCGCGGGCGTGGCCAAACACCTGACATCGATGGCACTGGGCAGGGTCACGGGAGACTCCAAGTCTCTCAACCGTGACGGGCCTCCCACCCAGGCGTCGCAGCTTCAACACATCGAATTGACCACGGTCCGGTTTGGGGCGATCTCAGCCTCGAAGAGGTTGTATTGGCGGCTGCGATCGAATCGATCGGTGATCGCCCGAGTAAACCGGACCGTGTACCCCTCGGCCTGCATACAGTCCCGGAACCAGTCAGAGGGCGTGGAATGGGGAAGACCTCGGATGAGGATCCTCAAGCCTCTGTCCTCCACAGGCTGATGCCCGAACTCGCCGTGCCGGATGTCATTGGCAATGGCAAGGGTGTGTGTATTGGGAGTGGCAGTAGTTGTGTTGGTGTTGGTATTGGCGATGGTGCTGGTGTGAGTGGCGTTGACGGTGTTGGTGTTTGTATTTGTGTTTTGTGTTTGCTGCCGCTGCTGGTGATGGCGGCCCCGTCGTCTAGCCTGCTTCCTCTCACCCTCACCCTCATCGTCACTCGCACTGTCGATGAGGGCGCGGCGTCGTTTTGGTGTTGGTGGGATTTGTGGCATTGGAGCAGGCTGGGCTATGGCTCGGATCGACCCTCTGCTCGAGCTCGAACCAGGTTCGACACGCAACAGGTTCGATCTGGTCGTGTGTGTGTGTGTGGCTGCCCGTTGGCCGTTTTGGCGCTCCGCTCTTGCGCGTCGGCTTGCCGGCTCTCCTCCGTCTTCTCCCTCTCCCGTTACTCCTGAACAGTTTTGTGCGTCCAAGAGCGTGAGAGGCGGGAAAAGTGGCAGTGAGAGCGGCGTCTTTTCGGCCTTTCCCTTTGTGGTTGGCGCGGTTTTTGTGACGGGTCTCGAGGGGGGAGTGGCTGTGGCCGTGGATATATCGGCCATGGCAATGGCTGGGTACTCACTCGATGGAAGGCTGTGGCGTCGGCGCTCTGCATTGGCTGGGGCTTTGGTTTTGGCGCCTGCGCCGAGGGCTCTGCTGCTGCTGCTGCTATTGGCGGTGTTTGTGTTGGTGTTGTTGGCTGCTGCTGCTGCTGCTGCTGCTAGGGCGCCTCTGCGGGCCGCTCTGCCGCCGTCGCTGTGTCGTCTGGTTGTCCCTCGTCTGGCCATTCCTCTGGTCATGGCTGGCTGTTGGTTTGTGTGTTGGCGATCTGCTGCCGGTTTGTTGTTTTTTAATTGAAAAGTCTCTTGTGTGTGTGTGTTTGTGTTTAATGTATTTATTGGCACCTTAGTTCTCTTTTTTTTTTTTTTTTTTTTTTTCTTGTCTATCACAGTTTTCTCTTTTAGATTGTGCTGTTTGTGATGTTTTGTCAATTGCAAAATATGAGTTCAAGGATCTCAGAACCTATAAGAGCCAGAGCAACCAAATTTGGTATCCACACTCCTGTGATATCGGACCTTGACCGTTTCGTGTCCAAATTTCGCCACACCCCCTTCCGCCCACGCAAAGGACGAAAATCTGGGGCATCCACAAATCTCAGAGACTATTAAGGCTAGAGTAACCAAATTTGGTATACGCACTTCTGTTAGATCTCACTATAAAACGTATATCTCAGAATTTCGCCCCACCCTTTTCCGCCCCCACAAAGGACGAAAATCTGTTGCATCCACAATATTGCACATTCGAAAAAACTAAAAATGCAGAATCATAGATAATGACCATATCTATCAGATTGCTGAATCTGGATTAGATCGGATAATTTTTGTAGCCAAAAGCAAGAAATCAATTTTCAGTGGCTACGCAGCGCCCGACGTCACGCTCAGACTGATTTTCTGTCTCTCTCGCACGCACTCTTTGTCGTGTGGTTCAATATTAGCGGCGTCTGCCGCAGGAGAGCCATACTGACTTAGTATCGGGTATAACTGTAGAGTTGCGGTGTCCGCAGCAACTCACAACTTTCCACCTCGTTCTCTTTTTGGTTTGTGATGTGGACGGGAGCAAAAGTTTGTCAAGGTAAGTAATGGGTGTGGTGGAGGAAGGGCGGCACGGCACGGCACGGCACACGACAGACACCACAAAAAGAAAACAGGGCAACACAGAAAAAAAACGTCAATGGCGACACGGCACAGATCGATAGATCATGTTCACCGAAAAGGGAATCTTTCCCATAGGCGATGGCTTTTGGATGTAGATGCCGAACGCTTTAACGGATTGCTCGTGTCGCATGACATCAACGAGATCTACGAGGTGGAACAGACGCCGTTTGCCAGGGACAAATTCGCCGCCGTTCGCCGTGCCATTCACAAGAACACGGGCTCCCATTTCGCGGCAAAGTTCTTGAAGCGACGCCGACGCGCACAGAGCAGCGACAAGGAGATCAAACACGAGATCGCCGTCCTAATACTCTGCGAGGGCGAGGAGAACATTGTCAATCTGAATGCGGTGCACGAGACCCGTTCGGACACAGCCCTGCTGCTGGAACTGGCCACTGGTGGCGAGCTGCAGACCATACTGGACAACGAGGAGTGCCTGACAGAGGCCCAGGCCCGCCACTGCATGCGAGAGGTGCTGAAGGCTCTCAAGTTTCTCCACGACCGATCCATTGCCCACCTGGACCTCAAGCCACAGAACATTTTGCTCGCCGGCGAGCGTATAGAAGATGGCCTCAAGCTCTGTGACTTTGGGATCTCGCGCGTTGTGTGCGAGGGCATCAATGTCCGCGAGATGGCCGGCACACCCGACTACGTGGCCCCCGAGGTGCTCCAGTACGAGCCACTCTCCCTGCTGACGGACATCTGGTCCGTGGGCGTTCTCACCTATGTCTTGCTCTCCGGCTTCTCGCCCTTTGGCGGGAACACCAAGCAGGAGACCTTCCTCAATATCTCGCAGTGTGCGCTCACCTTTCCGGACAACCTATTCGGTGGCGTCTCGCCAGTGGCCATCGATTTCATACGCCGCGCATTGCGAATTAAGCCAAACGATCGCATGAGTGCCGCTGGATGCCTGGAACATGTCTGGCTGAAGGATGAGAGCTCGATGGATAGACAAATGTATCTGCAGGCTCAGAGCGATGCTGAAGAGGAAGAGGAAGAGGAGGAAGAAGACGACCTTGAGGATGAGGAAGTGGAGGAGCCAGTGGCCGAGGAGAAGGCAGAGGAGCAGGAACAGCAACAGCAGTCACAGGAACAACAAAAGCAACAGAAGCCAAGCAGTGGCAGCAACAAACCCACGCACAATGGCCACCATCGGGCCCACAGCAATGGGAGCAGTAGCAGCATCTCAAAAATACCCATTGCCACCGGGAAGCTCCTGGGAAGCCCCATAAGCAGCACCAGCACCAGCACCAGCACCAGCACAGAGACAACGACAGCCATACACACGCTGACCAGCAATGGACACGGACAGAGCAACACGGTCTGCCTGTCCGCCAAGCCCACTCAGATCGTGACACCCACACGTCGAGCCTCCGACTCGGACAAGGAGAACACATACACGGCGACATTTGTGAAGAAGCCCCCGGTGCAGGCCACCATCCAGCTGGGCAGCAACGGCCTCGACGAGTTCGCCACAGTGGTGGCCACCCTGACACTCTTTCCCGATGCGCCCACCACACCGAAAGTGATCCGCAAGGCACCCACGTGAGAGTCCCATGGATCGGCCACCTCGGTGAAGGCTCTGGTCAAGAAGTTTCAGCTGGAGGAGACGCTAGTCTGCCCCGGCCACAGCAGCACCAGCAGCCACAACGGCCACAGTCCCGTCAACGGGTGCGGCGGCAGTAGCGGGAGCAGCAACGGCAACAATATGCGACGCAGTGCAGGGGGAAACAGCAGCAACATCAGCTACTCGGCAGCAGCCGCGACAGCAGCACGAATGAACAGCATTCGCCGCGCCTCCGACCCGCTGATGGCCGTCTATAAGAACCAGCCACAGAACAGCGGCGCCAACAGCAATAGTTCCAGCAGCAACAGCAACAATCCCAGCCCCGGCAGCAGTCCCAGCTCGGGCAGCACGGCCACCCTGCTCCTGAATAGCCATCGCCTGGCGTCCGCGTCCGGGCCAGCCAGCACGGTCGCCAGCACCGCTGTAGCCTCAAGCAGCAGCACCAAAGCTACTGCCACTGCCCACCATCTGCACCACCACCACATGCACCACGACAACACGAAAAACGGCCAAAACACATGAAATCCACACTTACCTGCCAATCACCAGACAGAGCTGCCCAGCAGGAAGCTGCCTCGCCATCAACACTGACAATTCCTGCCAAAGGGAAGGAAAAGGAGGCCCCTTTCTGATGACGCTGCCGCCTGACCATGGCCGTGACGTCACGCCACTCCAAACATACAGCTGCCATTTCCAACGACGACGCAGATGCTGGCGCCTGTTGCCGCTCCACTGGGTCGCACCCGTCTCTCATGCCAATTATGTGAGGGCGGGATGGCCTGGTGTTGAGCCGCCGGACGCCAGCAAATCCTGCAAAAGAAGAAGGAGAATCAGGAGAGAGGCTGCCAGTAAACACATATATACACCTGCAAACGCCTCTCACGCCAACACAAACCAGACAAGGGTCGCCAGCAACAGCATCCAAACGCCGACAAGTACCTGAAAATAAACACAAATTAAAATCACACGCCAAAGCAAACACCTCCTCAACTGGGTGGCCGGACGAACGTGGCCGAGGAGGCCAGGCCAATTCTACTGACAACGCATCCTGGGTGGCCGGACCAGCAGCCACTCGGATGCGGCCAACAACAATACAATCGACAACGTATCCTGGTGGCCGGACCAGCAGCCACTTGGATGCGGCCAATATCACGATTCGTTGGCATCACTTTTCGATGCCAATGCCAACACACTGGACAATGCATCTTCGGGTGGCCGGACCAGTGCCACTCGGTCTGCTGCACCAAACCAACAGACAGATGCAACGTGGGCGGCCGGACCAGAGCCGCTCGCCATCAACACCATCATTGCCCACGATGCACGCCAATACTCACAACCAGCCAGCCAATAAACAACACACAGGGGGACAACAGAGCCGGCCGGTATACGGCGTAATGTTCGCATTGCGTTTGTTATGCCGGCCGGTGCTTCGTTGTAGTTGTCCTCCTGTTAGAAATAAAATAAATATAATTAATATGTTTATATGTTGTAAATGTATGTCAATTATCGTTTATTTTACCTCGTCTGCATCAATGTATTTGTTGTAGATGTCAATCCTGTTGTTTCTGTAGTTTTTGCATGTCCGTAGATAGTTTTTCCATAGTTTTACTACTTGCCTGTGATATTAGGAATAAGTTTTTGTAAATTAATGTAGTTTTCTGTAGATAATTGTATATTTTTCGTAGTTTTCTAATTAGTTTTACCTTCTTACTCTTCTTCCCAACCTATCTGCCATTCCCATAATTCCCCTTGACACGTGGTATTACCAAAAATACCACGCAAATACCAGACTATGACCGATAACACACCAAAAAGCCATTTCAAATTTAAAATGCATTTATCAATGCCCAGTGTGTTATCGGTCGCAAATTCGGCAATTTATGCCCAGCCAATTCCTCCCCACCCCCTACCCACTTCAAATGCCACTAAATGCCAAATGCGGTTGAGCAGGAGCAAAATTAACACTGCCAACCTCCGCCACTCTGCCAAACGCCCCAATAAAGCCATTTCAACCGCCCATATGATGCTATGCGGTCGACTCTTCGGAGCGTCACGCGCCCGGATCGAAAGATCCGGAAGTTTACAGTATCCGGGCGGTTATACGGGAGCAGGCATTTATCCCCCCCCCCACCATCCTATCCCATCCCCCAACAACAGAGCAGCCACTACACACAGCACAAACATAAGACACTGGCCGCTAACCAACGACAACGACAACACACACAGCCACTAAAACAAACGGCTATTCCAATTCTCCATTTCCTACTTATCGGTGCTGCTGCCCTCGGACCACTTTCATCTCACTCAATATTGGGGTGAGTGAAAGTGGAACCGGGGGTGAGAGCACCGGTAAATGACGATCGGCGATCGGGCCAGTCGAGTTGAGGGGGAGAGTATGGGAGTTGGCGGACATGTGAGAGGACCACCATGAACCTCGTCCGCCACTCTCATCTCGTCCACCCGCTCGAGAGGTCGCGATCGTCGGACGTACGTGCCATAACCGTTTCGTGTCGTTTTTTCGTGTCGCCGTTTTTCCGTTGTCTTGCTGTTGTGCTTTGTTTTCTTTTTTGTGGTGTCTGTCGTGTGCCGTGCCGTGCCGTGCCGTGCCCCCGCTGACATGACAAAAAGTCCCTCCCTCCACTCGACAAACTTTCTGCACCCCAATAAATGTGATTAATTTTAAACGCCAATAAATAACATTAAGTTATAAAAACACAAACCTAACGAGAGACAAACTGTGTAAAGAGACAGAAAGTGCCAATAAATACATTAAACACAAACACACACACACAAGAGACTTTTCAGTAAGGGAAAACAACAAACAGACAGCAAATCGCCAATACACAAACTAACAACAACTATGACGAGAGGAATGGCCAGACGAGGGTCAACCAGACGCCACAGCGACGGCGGCAGAGCGGCCCGCAGAGGCGCCCTAGCAGCAGCAGCAGCAGCCAACAACACCAACACCAACACCGCCAATAGCAGCAGCAACAGCAGAGCCCTCGGCGCAGGCGCCAACATCAACGCCCCAGCCAATGCAGAGCGCCGACGCCACAGCGACGGTGGCTGCATCAGCAGCAGCAATAACAACGCCAACACAGACTACACCGATCGTGAGTACGCAGACGCCGACAATACACACACAGACACAGCCATTCCCGCCACTTGCATTGCCCTTCCCCCCCCCCCACCCACCCCACCCAGCAGGCCAGACGACGGGGCCGCCATCACCAGCAGCGGCAGCAGCGGCCGCCAATTGGGAAGCCGAAGAAAAAAAAGGCAGACAATGGAGGAACTAGAGGCTATTGTCCAGGAGCAGCTGAGGCAGCACGAGTTGAGGGAGCAACAGCAGAAGCAGCAGAAACGGACGGCACATGCAGCCAACACCAAAACAGTTGCCGATCCTGCCACTCTGCCGCAATCAACACAGCCAACACATGCCCCTGCCCCTGCCACTACTATAAATGCAAATAACCAGACCCACAGCCATCACCAACATCGACAACAGCCAATACATAGACAATCACCAGCCACTCACACAGACAATACCACAATTAACAATAGAGATAATAATGACGCCAATACAAATACAAATACAAATACACCTGCCAATACAAACACCAACACCACCACCGCCATCACCATCACAAACACCCCTGCCACTACCACCGACGATGACATCCGGCACGGCGAATTGGATTCGCAGCAGCATGCTGAACGAGGGGTTCACGGTTCGGTTTGTAAGGGCAATCACCGATCGATTCGATCGCAGCCGTCAATACAACCTATTCGAGGCTGAGATCGCCCCCAAACCGGACCGTGGCCAATACGAGGTGTTGAAGCTGCGACGCCTGGGTGGGAGGCCCATCACGGTTGAGAGACTTGGAGTCTCCCGTGACCCTGCCCAGTGCCATCGATGCCAGGTGTTTGGCCACACCCGCGCATACTGTAGACGAGCTGCTGTCTGCATGAAATGCGCGGGTGGACATCTGACGACGGAGTGCAGCAAGCCAAGGAACGTTGCTCCCAACTGCGCCAACTGCCAGGGCGCCCACATCAGCGCCTACAAGGGCTGCAGCGCCTACAAGGCAGCGGCTCCTGGCCCACAGGCTCGCCAGGGAGGAGGAGCATCGACGGCAGCAGCAGCAGCCAACACAACACCGACAACAGCCAATCCAACGCCGCCAGCAGCAGCCACATCCACAGCCACTCCATAACCCGCAGCAGCAACGCCAACACCAACCGGGTCGGCAGCATCGGCAACAGCATCGGTATGGCGACCATCATCCCCAGCCATCGACCAGGGGGCGCCAACACCAGAGGGTCCAGCCGATGCAACCGATCGCGAATGATGCCCCGACGCCACGCCAACACCAGCAGCAGCAGCGGCCAGCAGCTCAGTGCGATGGCAGCTGTGCCAAACATCTAAAAGAGAGCGCCATTAAACTCAAAATGCTGGAGGAAAGGTTGGCAGCAATGGCCACGCTGATCGCAAACCTGACAGAGGCTAGAGGCGGGGGCTTGGCAGCCATGCCGCCACTACAGACAACACCACCTACACACCCGCCGCCACCACAACCAGCCGCCAATACAGCAGCAGCAGTAGCCATATCGGACAGTGAGCGGGATATGGACATGGACGACGACAGCCAATGGACCGACGAAGAGCCTTACGATGACCTACGTAGGTTCCTAAATGGACAATCCAGTGGCGACTTTGAAAGCGACGGATTATACGGCGTCTACTGATTGCGCCAAATAGAAGAAGTTTAGTTGTAGTTTTGCTTGCTATTAGAACCTGTATGTTTTTTTTTTTTTTTTTTGGCAATAAAACCTAAAAATAGACAAAATTAAACACAATTAACAACAATCTGCAAATGACCATTAAACATACTCACCTGCTATTAAACTGACAGAGCTGCCCCTCCAGCAGCTGCCTCGCCACTCCTGCAACTCTCTTGAGGCATAATGGGCGAAATTTGGAGACCTCATCAGAAGCACTACCGTCAATTCCAACAGAAGTCCAGAGGCCAGCCACTAAAATACAAAGAAAAACAGCCAATTCACGCCAACACGAAAAACCGCCCAAAACACACAAAACCACACGTACCTGCCAATCACCAGACAGAGCTGCCCCCACAGCAGCTGCCTCGCCATGAACATCATCAATTTTCTGCCAAAGGAGCGGAAAAGGAGGCCTTTTTTGAACCGATGACGAACGTGGCCGAGGAGGCCAGGCCAACTCTGCTGACAACGCATCCTGGTGGCCGGACCAGCAGCCACTCGGATGCGGCCAATCAACAAGTAAATCGACAACGTATCCTGGTGGCCGGACCAGTTGCCACTTGGATGCGGCCAATAATACTGACAGTCTGACATCACACACCGATGTCAACGCCAACACACTGGACAACGCATCTCGGGTAGCCGGACCAGTGCCACTCGGTCTGCTGCATTAAACCAACAGACAGATGCAACGTGGGCGGCCGGACTAGAGCCGCTCGCCATCTCCAACTTTGCCCACGATGCACGCCAACACCATCAATCCAGCCATCGCCACTAAACAACACACAGGAGGACAACAGAGCCGGCCGGTATACAGCGTAATGTTCGCATTGCGTTTGATATGCCTGCCGGTGCTCCGTTGTTGTTTGTCCTCCTGTTAGAAATAAAATAAATATAATTAATATGTTTATATGTGTGTAAATGTATGTCAATTATCGTTTATTTTACCTTGTCTGCATCAATGTTCTTGTTGTAGATGTCAATCCTGTTGTTTTTTGTAGTTTTTGCATGTCCGTAGATAGTTTTAGTTACTTACCTGTGATATTAGAATTAAGTTTTTGTAAATTAATGTAGTTTTTCTGTAGTTAATTGTATATTTTTCGTAGTTTTCTAATTAGTTTTACCTTCTTACTCTTCTTCCCAACCTATCTGCCATTCCCATAATTCCCCTTGACACGTGGTATTACCAAAAATACCACGCAAATACCAGACTATGACCGATAACACACCAAAAAGCCATTTCAAATTTAAAATGCATTTATCAATGCCCAGTGTGTTATCGGTCGCAAATTCGGCAATTTATGCCCAGCCAATTCCTCCCCACCCCCTACCCACTTCAAATGCCACTAAATGCCAAATGCGGTTGAGCAGGAGCAAAATTAACACTGCCAACCTCCGCAACTCTGCCAAACGCCCCAATAAAGCCATTTCAACCGCCCATATGATGCTATGCGGTCGACTCTTCGGAGCGTCACGCGCCCGGATCGAAAGATCCGGAAGTTTACAGTATCCGGGCGGTTATACGGGAGCAGGCATTTATCCCCCCCCCACCATCCTATCCCATCCCCCAACAACAGAGCAGCCACTACACACAGCACAAACATAAGACACTGGCCGCTAACCAACGACAACGACAACACACACAGCCACTAAAACAAACGGCTATTCCAATTCTCCATTTCCTACTTATCGGTGCTGCTGCCCTCGGACCACTTTCATCTCACTCAATATTGGGGTGAGTGAAAGTGGAACCGGGGGTGAGAGCACCGGTAAAAGACGATCGGCGATCGGGCCAGTCGAGTTGAGGGAGAGAGTATGGGAGTTGGCGGACATGTGAGAGTACCACCATGAACCTCGTCCGCCACTCTCATCTCGTCCACCCGCTCGAGAGGTCGCGATCGTCGGACGTGCCAGAACCGTTTCGTGTCGTGTCGCTTTTTTCGTTGTTCTGTGCCGTGTCGCCATTGACGTTTTCTTTTTCTGTGTTGCCCTGTTTTCTTTTATGGTGTCTGTTGTGTGCCGTGCCGTGCCGTGCCGCCCTTCCTCCACCACACCCATTAATTACCTTGACAAACTTTTGTTCCCGTCCACATCATAAAACAAAAAAGAATAAAAGTGCCAATAAATACTTTAAACACAAACACACACACACAAGAGACTTTTCAATTAAAAACAACAAACAGGCAGCAGATCGCCAACACACAAACCAACAGCCAGCCATGACCAGAGGAATGGCCAGACGAGGGTCAACCAGACGCCACAGCGACGGCGGCAGAGCGGCCCGCAGAGGCGCCCTAGCAGCAGCAGCAGCAGCCAACAACACCAACACAAACACCGCCAAAAGAAGAAGCAGCAGCAGAGCCCTCGGCGCAGGCGCCACCACCAACGCCCCAGCCAATGCACAGCGCCGACGCCACAGCCTTCCATCGAGTGAGTACCCAGCCATTCCCATGGCCGATATAGCCACGGCCACAGCCACTCCCCCCTCGAGCCCCATCACAAAAACCTCGCCAACCACAAAGGGAATGGCCGAAAAGACGCCGCTCTCACTGCCACTTTTCCCGCCTCTCACGCTCTTGGACGCACAAAACTGTTCAGGAGTAACGGGAGAGGGAGAAGACGGAGGAGAGCCGGCAAGCCGACGCGCAAGAGCGGAGCGCCAAAACGGCCAACGGGCAGCCACACACACACACACGACCGGATCGAACCTGTTGCGTGTCGAACCTGGTTCGAGCTCGAGCAGCGGGTCGATCCGAGCCATAGCCCAGCCTGCTCCAATGCCACAAATCCCACCAACACCAAAACGACGCCGCGCCCTCATCGACAGCGGGAGTGACGATGAGGGTGAGGGTGAGAGGAAGCAGGCTAGACGACGGGGCCGCCATCACCAGCAGCGGCAGCAAACACAAAACCCAAATACAAACACCAACACCGTCCCCGCCACTCACCCCAGCACCATCGCCAATACCAACACCAACACAACTACTGCCACTCCCAATACACACACCCTTGCCATTGCCAATGACATCCGGCACGGCGAGTTCGGGCATCAGCCTGTGGAGGACAGAGGCTTGAGGATCCTCATCCGAGGTCTTCCCCATTCCACGCCCTCTGACTGGTTCCGGGACTGTATGCAGGCCGAGGGGTACACGGTCCGGTTTACTCGGGCGATCACCGATCGATTCGATCGCAGCCGCCAATACAACCTCTTCGAGGCCTCAGCCTCCAAACCGGACCGTGGTCAATTCGATGTGTTGAAGCTGCGACGCCTGGGTGTGAGGCCCGTCACGGTTGAGAGACTTGGAGTCTCCCGTGACCCTGCCCAGTGCCATCGATGTCAGGTGTTTGGCCACACCCGCGCATATTGTAGACGAGCTGCTGTCTGCATGAAATGCGCGGGTGGACATCAGACGACGGAGTGCAGCAAGCCAAGGGCCGTCAATCCCAAATGCGCCAACTGCCAAGGCGCCCACATCAGCGCCTACAAGGGCTGCAGCGCCTACAAGGCAGCCAGGCAGCGGCTCCTGGCCCACAGGGTCGCTGTCCAGGAGCATCGACGGCAGCAGCAGCAGCCTCAGCCACTACGGCAACAGCCACAGCAAATGCAGCAGCCAATACAGCAGCAACAGCCAGCACATCGTATCCAGCAGCCACCACAACGTCACCAGCAGCCACTACAGCGACAGTTGCAGCAGCAGCCACCCACACAGCCACTCCACCCACAGCCGCAGCAGCAACGCCAACGCGGTCCGGGTCGGCAGCATCGGAAACAGCTACAGCATCGCGACCAACATCCCCAGCCACTGGCTGAGGGGCGCCAACACCACAGGGTCCTGTCGATGCAGCCGATCCCAAATCGTGCTCCGACGCCACGCCAACCCCAGCTACAGCAGCAGCCAGGCGCCCAGTGCGATGGGAGCTGTGCCCATATCCTGAAAAGATATGCCGTAAAAATTAAAGAGCTGGAGGATAAGCTGGCAGCAATTTTGACGAAACTGACAAACCTGCTGCAGGCAAGGGACGAGAGCACGGGAGGAGTGCCGCCACTTCAGACAAAAACAGCAGCAGCAGCATCCACACAGCCATCACCACGACCAACTGCAAATACGCACCATGACGCCGCAGCCATATCGGACTCCGAATCCGATATGGACTGCGAAGCAATTGACGACGAACATGACGACGAATGGACCGACCACGATCCATTCGACGATCTGGAGGGTCTGGGCCAAGTGTGGAGGGCCCAAATCTAATACTCCCCCGCAAACGTCTCTTACGCCAACACAAATCAGACAAGGGTCGCCAGCAACAACATCCAAATCAACGAAAGGCACCTGCAAATAAACGCAAATTAAAATCAAAAAGCCAAAACAAACACCTCCTCACCTGAGTGGCCGGACCAGCAGCCATTCAAAACGCAACTACAAATTGACGAAGAACGTGGCCGAGGAGGCCAGGCCAATCCACCTGACAGCGCATCCTGGGTGGCCGGACCAGCAGCCACTTGGATGCGGCCAATCAACAATTAAAATCGACAACGCATCCTGGTGGCCAGACCAGTTCGCCACTTGGATGCGGCCAATAACTCCGACCATTGCCATCACACACCGATGCCAATGCCAACGCGATGACAATGCAGTTGGGTGGCCGGACCAGTGCCCCTCGAGTGCAGCAGCCAACACTAACCAACAGACAGATGCAACGTGGGCGGCCGGACCAGAGCCGCTTGCCATCAAGACCATCATTGCCCACGATGCACGCCAATACTCACAACCAGCCAATAAACAACACACAGGGGGACAACAGAGCCGGCCGGTATACAGCGTAATGTTCGCATTGCCTTTGTTATGCCGGCCGGTGCTTCGTTGTAGTTGTCCTCCTGTTAGAAATAAAATAAATATAATTAATATGTTTATATGTGTGTAAATGTATTTCAATTATCGTTTATTTTACCTTGTCTGCATCAATGTTCTTGTTGTAGATGTCAATCCTGTTGTTTTTTGTAGTTTTTGCATGTCCGTAGATAGTTTGTCCATAGTTTTAGTTACTAGCCTGTGATATTAGGAATAAGTTTTTGTAAATTAATGTAGTTTTTCTGTAGTTAATTGTATATTATTAGTATACACATCACAAAAACCGCGCAAATCGCAAAGGGAAGGGCCGATGGGACGCCGCTCTCGCTGCCGCTTTTCCCGCCTCTCACGCTCTCGGACATACAAAACCGTTCGGTAGTAACGGGAGAGGGAGAAGACGGAGGAGAGCCGGCTAGCCGACGCGCAAGAGCGGAGCGCCAAAACGGCCAACGGGCCGCCACACACACACACACGACCGGATCGAACCCGTTGCGTGTCGAACTTGGTTCGAGTTCGAGCAGCGGGTCGATCCGAGCCATAGCCCAGTCAGCACCAATACTACGACAAACAGCAGCAACTACACAACCACAATCACAACCACAATCACAGCCAATCCCACCAACACCAAAACGACGCCGCGCCCTCATCGACAGTGGGAGCGAAGATGAGGATGAGGGTGAGAGGAAGCAGGCCAGAAGACGGGGCCGCCATCACCAGCAGCGGCAGCAGCGGCCGCCAATTAGGAAGCCGAAGAAGAAAAGGCAGACAATGGAGGAGCTGGAGGCTATTGTCCAGGAGCAGCTGAGGCAGCACGAGCCGAGGGAGCAACAGCAGAAGCAGCAGAAACGGACGGCACATGCAGCCAACACCAACACAGTTGCCGATCCTGCCACTATGCCGCAATCTGCACAGCCAACACATGCCCCTGCCCCTGCCCCTGCCCCTGCCACTACTATAATTGCCAATAGCCAGACCCACAGCCATCACCAACATCGACAACAGCCAATACATAGACAATCACCAGCCATTCACACAGACAATACCACAATTAACAATAGAGATAATAATGACGCCAATACAAATACAAATACACCCGCCAATACAAACACCAACACCACCACCGCCATCACCATCACAAACACCCCTGCCACTACCACCGACGATGACATCCGGCACGGCGAATTCGGGCATCAGCCCAGCCAGGAACGTGGCTTGAGGATCCTCATCCGAGGACTCTCCCACTCCACGCCGCCGGATTGGATTCGCAGCAGCATGCTGAATGAGGGGTTCACGGTTCGGTTTGTAAGGGTGATCACCGATCGATTTGATCGCAGCCGCCAATTCAAACCCTTTGAGGCTGATATCGCCCCCAAACCGGACCGTGGCCAATGCGGGGTGTTAAAGCTGCGACGCCTGGGTGGGAGGCCCGTCACGGTTGAGAGACTTGGAGTCTCCCGTGACCCTGCCCAGTGCCATCGATGTCAGGTGTTTGGCCACACCCGCGCATATTGTAGACGCGCTGCAGTTTGCATGAAATGCGCGGGCGGGCACCTGACGACGGAGTGCAGCAAGCCAAGGGCCGTCAATCCCAAATGCGCCAACTGCCAGGGCCAGCACATCAGCTCATACAAAGGATGCCCATCCTACAAGGCAGCTAGGCAGAGGCTCGTGGCCCACAGGGTCGCCAGGGAGGAGGAGCGTCGCAGACAGCAGCCACAGCCAAGCCAACAGCGACACCAGCCAATACAACGTCGCCAGCAGCAGCCACATCCACAGCCACTCCATAATCCGCAGCAGCAACGCCAACACCAACCGGATCGGCAGCATCGGCAGCAGCATCGGTATGGCGACCAACATCCGCAGCCATCGACCAGGGGGCGCCAACACCAGAGGGTCCAGCCGATGCAGCCGATCGCGAATGATGCTCCGACGCCACGCCAACACCAGCAGCAGCAGCGGCCAGACGCCCAGTGTGATGGCAGCTGCGCTCAAAACCTGCAATTGTACGTACAGCGTATAACAGAGTTGGAAAGGAGGATCGAACGGATGGCAGAGCAGCTCACCAGATTGGCTGCAGCAGCAGCAGCAGCGGTTCCAATAGCCGCCAATACATCAGCAGCAGTGGCCATATCGGACGGTGAGCCGGATATGGACATGGACGACGACAGCCAATGGACCGATGAAGAGCCTTATGAGGACCTAGGTAGGTTTCTAAATGGAGAATCCAGTGGCGACTCCGAAAGCGACGGATTAAACGGCGTCTACTGATTGCGACAAATAGCAGAAGTTTAATGCCAATAAAACCTAAAAATAGAAAAAAACGAGGGGGAACGTTGTGAGTTGCTGCGGACACCGCAACTCTACGGTTATACCCGATACTAAGTCAGTATAACTCTCCTCCGGCAGACGCCGCTAATATTAAACGACACGACAAAGAGTGCGTGCGAGAGAGACAGAAAATCAGTCTGAGCGTGACGTCGGGCGCTGCGTAGCCACTGAAAATTGATTTCTTGCTTTTGGCTACAAAAATGATCCGATCTGATCCAGATTCAGCAATCTGATAGATATGGTCATTATCTATGATTCTGCGTTTTTAGTTTTCTCGAATGTGCAATATTGTGGATGCAACAGATTTTCGTCTTTTGTGGGGGCGAAAAGGGGTGGGGCGAAATTCTGAGATATACGTTTTATAGTCAAATCTAACAGAAGTGCGGATACCAAATTTGGTTA
The DNA here is from genome assembly GCF_003369915.1 of Drosophila miranda. Taxonomy (NCBI): domain Eukaryota; kingdom Metazoa; phylum Arthropoda; class Insecta; order Diptera; family Drosophilidae; genus Drosophila; species Drosophila miranda. The sequence goes on from NW_022881625.1 coordinate 1,627,443, forward strand.
CTCTAGCCTTAATAGTCTCTGAGATTTGTGGATGCCCCAGATTTTCGTCCTTTGCGGGGGCGGAAGGGGGTGTGGCGAAATTTGGACACGAAACGGTCAAGGTCCGATATCACAGGAGTGTGGATACCAAATTTGGTTGCTCTGGCTCTTATAGGTTCTGAGATCCTTGAACTCATATTTTGCAATTGACAAAACCGACCATGAAACCTGTGTGCTAGAGAGAGACAGAGCGAGAAAGAATGAAATTGTTTTCTTGATTCTGGCTATAATCATTATACGATCTGGTTCAGATTTTGCACTGTAGAAGATATGGTCATCCTCACCGATTCTGCGTTTTTGGTTTTATCGTATCTTTAAAAATGTGGATGCCACAGATTTTCGTCCTTTGTGGGGGCGGAAGTGGGCGGGGCGAAGTTTTGAAATATTTTTGTAGCAGTGACATATCACAGAAGTCTGGATCCAAAACATCGTTGCTCTAGCTTTTATAGTCTTTGAGCACTAGGCGCTGAAGGGGACGGACAGACGGACGGACGGACGGACGGACGGACGGACGGACGGACGGACGGACAGACGGACAGACAGACAGGGCTCAATCGACTCGGCTATTGATGCTGATCAAGAATATATATACTTTATGGGGTCGGTAACGATTCCTTCTGGACGTTACACACATCCACTTTTACCACAAATCTAATATACCCCAATACTCATTTTGAGTATCGGGTATAATTAAACACAATTAACAACAATCTGCAAATGACCAACAAACATACTCACCTGCTATTAAACCGACAGAGCTGCCCCTCCAGCAGCTGCCTCGCCACTCCTGGAACTCTCTTGAGGCATAATGGGCGTAATTTGGAGGCCTCATCAGCAGCACTGCCGTCAATTCCAACAGAAGTCCAGAGGCCAGCCACTAAAATACAAAGGAAAACAGTCAATACACGCCAACACGAAAAAAAAAAACGCCCAAAACACACACACACACACGACCGGATCGAACCTGTTGCGAGTCGAACCTGGTTCGAGCTCGAGCAGCGGGTCGATCCGAGCCATAGCCCAGCCTACACAAATGCCACCAATCCCACCAACACCAAAACGACGCCGCGCCCTCATCGACAGTGGGAGCGAAGATGAGGATGAGGGAGAGAGGAAGCAGGCCAGGCATGAGAGACGGGTGTGACCCAGTGGAGCGGCAACAGGCGCCAGCATCTGTGTCGTCGTTGGAAATGGCAGCTGTTGGCTCGGATTGGCGTGACGTCACGGCCATGGTCAGGCGGCAGCGTCATCAAAGAAGGCCTCCTTTTCCATCCCTTTGGCAGGAAATTGTCATTGTTGATGGCGAGGCAGCTTCTTGATGGTCAGCTCTGTCTGGTGATTGGCAGGTACGTGTGATTTTTGTGTGTTTTGGCTGTTTTTCGTTGTTGTCCGTATTGACGTCTCTTTCCTTTGTTGCAGTGGCTGTCTCTGGATCGACGATTGGGCACATCAATAGGCGCCGCCCGATCGCATGCTTTCGCGTGCGCTGGCGATTTGGGCCCTCCACACTTGGCCCAGACCCTCCAGATCGTCGAATGGATCGTGGTCGGTCCACTCGTCGTCATCATCGTCATTAATTGCTTCGCAGTCCATATCGGGTTCGGATTCCGATATGGCTGCGGCGTCAAAGTGCGTATTTGGTGCTGGTCGTGGTGATGGCTGTGTGGATGCTGCTGCTGCTGTTGTTGTCCGTTGTGGCGGCACTCCTCCCGTGCTCTCGTCCCTTGCCTGCAGCAGGTTTGTCAGTTTCGTTGAAATTGCTGCCAGTTTTTCTTCCAGCTCTCTAATTTTACCGGCATATCTTTTCAGATTATGGGCACAGCTCCCATCGCACTGGGCGCCTGGCTGCTGCTGTAGCTGGGGTTGGCGTGGCGTCGGAGCACGATTTGGGATCGGCTGGACCCTTTGGTATTGGCGCCCCTCGGCCAGTGGCTGGGGATGTCTACAATATGCGCGGGTGTGGTCAAACACCTGACATCGATGGCACTGGGCAGGGTCACGGGAGACTCCAAGTCTCTCAACCGTGACGGGCCTCCCACCCAGGCGTCGCAGCTTCAACACCCCGCATTGGCCACGGTCCGGTTTGGGGGCGATCTCAGCCTCAAAGAGATTGAATTGGCGGCTGTGATCGAATTGATCGGTGATTGCCCTTACAAACCGAACCGTGAACCCCTCGTTCAGCATACTGCTGCGAATCCAATCCGGCGGCATGGAGTGGGAGAGTCCTCGGATGAGGATCCTCAAGCCACGTTCCTGGCTGGGCTGATGCCCGAAATCGCCGTGCCGGATGTCATCGTCGGTGGTAGTGGCAGGGGTGTTTGTGATGGTGATGGCGGTGGTGGTGTTGGTATTGGTCTTGGCAGGTGTATTTGTAATTGTAATTGCGTTGGCGTCATTATTTGTATTGATATTGTCAGTATTGTCTATGTGAATGGCTGGTGATTGTCTATGTATTGGCCTTTGTCGATGTTGGTGATGACTGTGGGTCTGGCTATTGGCATTTATAGTAGTGGCAGGGGCATGGGCAGGGGCAGGGGCATGTGTTCGCTTTGCAGATTGCGGCATAGTGGCAGGAGCGGCAACTGTGTTGGTGTTGGCTGTATTTGTTGTCCGTTTCTGCTGCCTCTGTTGTTGCTGCCGCAGCTCGTGCTGCCTCAACTGCTCCCGGACAATATCGGGAGCCTCTAGCTCCTCCAGTGTCTGCCTTTTCTTCTTCGGCTTCCCAATTGGCGGCCGCTGCTGCCGCTGCTGGTGATGGCGGCCCCGTCGTCTGGCCTGCTTCCTCTCACCCTCACCCTCATCGTCACTCCCACTGTCGATGAGGGCGCGGCGTCGTTTTGGTGTTGGTGGGATTGGTGGTATTTGTGCAGGCTGGGCATTGGCACGGATCGACCCGCTGCTCGAACTCGAACCAGGTTCGACCCGCAACAGTTTCGATCCGGTCGTGTGTGTGTGTGTGGCTGCCCGTTGGCCGTTTTGGCGCTCCGCTCTTGCGCGTCGGTTTGCCGGCTCTCCTCCGTCTTCTCCCTCTCCCGTTACTCTCGAACAGTTTTGTATGTCCGAGAGCGTGAGAGGCGGGAAAAGTGGCGTCTTTTCGGCCTTTCCCTTTGTGTTTGGCGGGATTTTGTGATTTGGCAGGGTTGCGGGATTTGCGGTTGGTATTGGCGCTGCTGTTGCTGCTGATGTGATGGGGCTCGAGGGGGGAGTGGCTGTGGCCGAAGATATGTCGGCCATGGGAATGACTGGGTACTCACTCGATGGATGGCTGTGGCGTCGGCGCTCTGCATTGGCTGGGGCGTTGGTTTTGGCGCCTGCGCCGAGGGCTCTGCTGCTGCTGCTGCTATTGGCGGTGTTTGTGTTGGTGTTGTTGGCTGCTGCTGCTGCTGCTAGGGCGCCTCTGCGGGCCGCTCTGCCGCCGTCGCTGTGTCGTCTGGTTGTCCCTCGTGTGGCCATTCCTCTGGTCATGGCTGGCTGTTGGTTTGTGTGTTGGCGATCTGCTGCCGGTTTGTTGTTTTTTAATTGAAAAGTCTCTTGTGTGTTTGTATTTAATGTATTTATTGGCACCTTAGTTCTCTTTTTTTCTTGTCTATCACAGTTATCTCTTTTAGTTTGTGATGTTTGTGATGTTTGTAGTGGCACAGGAACTAAAGCTTGTCGGAGATAGTAGTGGGTGGGGTGAAGGAAGGGCTGGAGCGTGGTGGATTGGCGAGGAGCACTTTTCCGCGTGTGGAATGGTCATGTGCAGCGGCGAATGGTGAGGGGGGGGGGGCGGCAACACAAAATGGCTGCTGCCTGGCTTGGCTTGGCGTCGTCTGGCCTTCACTGTCTTTATTTTTTGGCACCAGAGCACAAATGACACGGCAAACGATAAACGACAAAACAGTCAAAACGACAAACGACACGGGCAACACTGATGGCAGCGAACAAACAAACTTGCGATTTTATTTTATTTTAATGGCGGCGGCGATGGTTCAATTTATATACGTCCGACGATCGCGACCTCTCGAGCGGGTGGACGAGATGAGAGTGGCGGACGAGGTTCATGGTCCGCCAACTCCCCCACTCCCACGCCGGTCGTCACTTACCGGTGCTCTCACCCCCGGTTCCACTTTCACTCACCCCAATATTCAGTGAGATGAAAGTAGTCCGAGGGCAGCAGCACCGATAAGTAGGCAATGGAAAATTTGAACGGCCTTCTGTTTCAGTGGCTGTGTGTGTTGTTGTTGGGCAATGGCCCGTGTCTAATGTTTCTCTGTGCTGTGTGAATTGGCTGCTCTGTTGTCAAGGATGGATGGGATGGGAAGGGGAAAGTTTGCCTGCTCCCGTATAACCGCCCGGATACTTTCAATTTCCGGATCTTACGATCCGGGCGCGAGACGCTCCGAAGAGTCGACCGCATAGCATCTTGTGGGCGGTTGTATTGGCATTGTTGGGGCATTTGGCTGAGTGGCGAAGGATGGCAGTGTTCATTTTATTCCTGCTCAGCCTCATTTGGCATTTAGTGGCATTTGAAGTGGGTGGGGGGTGGGTGAGGAATTGGCTGGGCATAATTGCCGAAGTTGCGACCGATAACACACTGGGCATTGAGAAATGCAATTTGAATTTGTATTGGCTTTTTTGGTGTGTTATCGGTCAAGTCTGGTATTTGCGTGGTATTTTTAGTAGTACCACATGTCAGGGGAAATATGGGAATGGCAGATAGGTGGGGAAGAAGAGGAAAAAGGTAATAAAACTAATCAGAAAACTACTAATAATATACAATTAACTACAGAAAAACTACATTAATTTACAAAAACTTATTCCTAATATCACAGGCTAGTAACTAAAACTATGGACAAACTATCTACGGACATGCAAAAACTACAAAAAACAACAGGATTGACATCTACAACAAGAACATTGATGCAGACAAGGTAAAATAAACGATAATTGACATACATTTACACACATATAAACATATTAATTATATTTATTTTATTTCTAATAGGAGGACAACTACAACGAAGCACCGGCCGGCATAACAAACGCAATGCGAACATTACGCTGTATACCGGCCGGCTCTGTTGTCCCCCTGTGTGTTGTTTATTGGCTGGTTGTGAGTATTGGCGTGCATCGTGGGCAATGATGGTCTTGATGGCAAGCGGCTCTGGTCCGGCCGCCCACGTTGCATCTGTCTGTTGGTTAGTGTTGGCTGCTGCACTCGAGGGGCACTGGTCCGGCCACCCAACTGCATTGTCATCGTGTTGGCATTGGCATCGGTGTGTGATGGCAATGGTCGGAGTTATTGGCCGCATCCAAGTGGCGAACTGGTCCGGCCACCAGGATGCGTTGTCGATTTTAATTGTTGATTGGCCGCATCCAAGTGGCTGCTGGTCCGGCCACCCAGGATGCGCTGTCAGGTGGATTGGCCTGGCCTCCTCGGCCACGTTCTTCGTCAATTTGTAGTTGCGTTTTGAATGGCTGCTGGTCCGGCCACTCAGGTGAGGAGGTGTTTGTTTTGGCTTTTTGATTTTAATTTGCGTTTATTTGCAGGTGCCTTTCGTTGATTTGGATGTTGTTGCTGGCGACCCTTGTCTGACTTGTGTTGGCGTAAGAGACGTTTGCGGGTGAGTATTCGTGTTTATCGGCAGCCTCTCTCCTGTTTCACCTTCTTTTGCAGGATTTGCTGGCGTCCGGCGGCTCAACACCGGGCCATCCCGCCCTCACATAATTGGCATGAGAGACGGGTGCGACCCAGCGGAGCGGCAACAGACGCCAGCATCTGCGTCGTCGTTGGAATGGCTGTTGTCTGATTGGAGTGGCGTGACGTCATTGTGATGGTCGGTGGCAGCGTCATCAGAAAGGGGCCTCATATTCCTCCCATTTGGCAGGAAATTGTTGATGTTGATGGCGAGGCAGCTTTTTGTTGGTCAGCTCTGTCTGGTGATTGGCAGGTAAGTGTGGATTTTGTGTGTTTTGGCCGTTTTTCGTTGTTGTCCGTATTGACGTCTTTTTATACCCGATACTCAAAATGAGTATTGGGGTATATTAGATTTGTGGTAAAAGTGGATGTGTGTAACGTCCATAAGGAATCGTTTCCGACCCCATAAAGTATATATATTCTTGATCAGCATCAATAGCCGAGTCGATTGAGCCCTGTCTGTCTGTCCGTCTGTCCGTCCGTCCGTCCGTCCGTCCGTCCGTCCGTCCGTCCGTCCGTCCGTCCGTCCCCTTCAGCGCCTAGTGCTCAAAGACTATAAGATCTAGAGCAACGATGTTTTGGACCCAGACTTCTGTGATATGTCACTGCTACAAAAATATTTCAAAACTTCGCCCCGCCCACTTCCGCCTCCACAAATGACGAAAATCTGTGGCATCCACATTTTTAAAGATACGATAAAACCAAAAACGCAGAATCGTAGAGGATGACTATATGTTCTAGAGTGTTAAATGTCAACAAGATCGTATAATTATTATAGCCAGAATCAAGAAAACAATTTCATTCTTTCTCGCTCTGTCTCTCTCTAACACACAGGTTTCATGGTCGGCTTTGCCAATTGCAAAATATGAGTTCAAGGATCTCAGAACCTATAAGAGCCAGAGCAACCAAATTTGGTATTCACACTCCTGTGATATCGGACCTTGACCGTTTCGTGTCCAAATTTCGCCACACCCCCTTCCGCCCCCGCAAAGGACGAAAATCTGGGGCATCCACAAATCTCAGAGACTATTAAGGCTAGAAAAACCAAATTTGGTATCCGCACTTCTGTTAGATCTGACTATAAAACGTATATCTCAGAATTTCGCCCCACCCTTTTCCGCCCCCACAAAGGACGATAATCTGTTGCATCCACAATATTGCACATTCGAGAAAACTAAAAACGCAGAATCATAGATAATGGCCATATTTATCAGATTGCTGAATCTGGATCAGATCAGATCATTTTTATAGCCAAAAGGAACAAATCAACTTGCACTGGCTACGCAGCCCCCGACGTCACGCTCAGACTGATTTTCTGTCTCTCTCGCACGCACTCCTTGTCGTGTCGTTTAATATTAGCGGCGTCTGCCGGAGGAGAGCCATACTGACTTAGTATCGGGTATAACTGTAGAGTTGCGGTCTCCGCAGCAACTCACAACGTTCCCCCTCGTTTCCTTTGTTGCAGTGGCTTATAGTGTACCAGAGTTTAAATATATATATATGTAAACAGATATATAGGCCCTCGGTATCAGCAGATGACCATGACTGACTTAAGGACGGCGTACAAATAGGGTTGGTCGTGTGCACTCTTGCTAGGCTCGGGTCTAGCTCGCCGGATGGTCGGGGTTCTTCCTCGCCTAATTGTTCTATCGTACTCCACTACATTTAATTAGTGCACTTTACGGGAACTATAAGTGATTATATAAAACAAAGGAAACTGAAATACTGATAGCGCCGACACGCCAAAAAAAAAAGCCCTACTGAACCATTTCTATTTAGAGAGAACCTAGGTGTTGATTGTCCCTCTCTTCTGTACCCTCCCTACCATGACATTGCGTTCGAGTTCTTGCATTGTCCCTTGATCAATCCTTTACTAAGGTTTACCACATTTTATAAGATCCTGGCACGGATACTCGACAGGCCATTTTTATGATTTTAAAGATTCATTTCAATCCAAAAAGATTCATATTTTAATATAATGTGAGACTTCAATTTCAATATTCATTACGTTGCAGTTGTAGAAACACAACAATTGACTTAGCTTCTAATTTGTGGGTAATATTTCCTTAATCCTAATTATCATATAAGTTTAGTTATAAATTCATTATTTTAAAGCATGAAAAACATTAGGGTATAGATATATATATATATATAAACGAGAGAATAAGAATCGAAATCGTAAACAAAAGCTAGATCAGACTGGGGTGCATTATACACACTGAGCAGACGGGTTTGAATCATTATACACTGTATGCATATCTACACTTTCAAGTTAATAGGCTCTTTTGACCAAACTACTTTTTGCTGTACATAATTACTCACTCCGGCGTTATTGTCTTACGCTGATCGTTGGGCCCAATGATGTCGTAGATGTTGACCGCAGCTGTTTAAAATATGGAAATCATAAATATATAATGCATACAATACAATTACGCTACAAGCACCGTCGCATAGTCATCAGTCAGTTGTTTTGGTTTTCATAATACAGACAGAAATTTAATTGTTATGCTCTATCGCGAAAATTGAACCAAAAGGTAGCAAACGAAGACAATTTAGTGTGCATATGCACATATGTATGTAGGTATGTACGCGCGTAACATCAAAGAGGGGTGTTAATAAAGTTTCAGTTACATTACGTTAAACTGCTGATGTTTATGCGTTGGAACTTGATAATGAATTAAATGTAAATTGGACAAAACTCGATCCTGTGCTGCTGCTTTGTAGACTGTTGACCGCCTGAAGTTGGTTAGAGGTCAACAGGTGCGATGTATATGGTTCCGGGCCGTACTGACGAATCTTCCGCCAAGCTTGTATTTAGTTATTTATGTCTGAGCAGCACTAAATATTCTTGGCGATTAAGGCTGATCTGTTCCACTTGGATCTTTGGAGATTCCGACTTGGTGGCAATATAAGGTCCAGAAAAGATGAATTATGGATGGAGTTGGAGAAACCTCGACAACTGTTCGCCTAAGCCAGCTCCCAGGGTAGTCTTCTCGAGACTATACCGCGATGGGGCAGCTTAGGTACACCTCCCTGCAACATAGGTTATGTCAGCACGTGCACGGCACTAATATGAAAACATACCTCTTTTCCCAAATATATCTGCACTAAATTCTTGTCATTCACTGACCACTGAACTGTACGGCACTTGTAACTATATGCTTCCAGCATATATTTGTGGAAATATATATATTTTCCGGATAGCACTATATATATGTGTGTGCAATATGTATGTTGCTCGCACTCGGAAATTATCACGTCTTTACAGATCGATCAACTTTCTTATATTGTTCAAAGCAGTAATAGACGATGGACTGAGTAGCCAGTGCAGCAGAGCTTTTGAGCTTTTTACTAACTGTGCAATCGTATGATCCAGAACATTCGCAGCAGCATAAAACGATCGTCTAATGCACAGCATAGCTTAACTGTGCAATCGTACGATTGCCGTCTATGCTTCCCACTGTCCGTCGCTTGTATGTGTTCGTGGGCGTTCGGACTTAAGAGCGGCTAAGGCTTTGATCCAACCTTAAGAGCGGCTAAAGCTTGATCGTTCGAAATATCACTAGGGGGTCTCACGAGACGAAAGAAGATAACCAATTCCCTATATTTTGTGCTGGCTACTACACCACAGATAATTATACAAGACCTGCTCGACGAATAATTATCTGAAGAACTTGATTAGGAGAGATTATTTCCTGATTTGAATGTCTTTCAGATGATACACGCCGAGATATTTCTTGTTCCCATCGACCAATTCGTAATAGTACGGACTTCGCTTTTTAATTACCTGAGCGGGAATGAACACAGGGGCTAGTTTAGAACTAAACTTTTTTATAGCACTACTTTGTGTGAAATTTCTAGCATATACCAAATCTCCAATCTTTAATTGTGTATCACGGCAGCGCAAATTGTATCTATGCGAATTTTCTTCGTGTGCCTTATTGACATTCGCTTTAGCCTGTTGCCGGATTAGCTGCAAGGAATCGGGGTTCTCCATTCTAGTATCGTCGTTCAAAAGGTCTAGTTTACGCAAGAGTGCGTAATCCTTCCCATTCAACATCATGTTTTGACCAAATGCTAGAAAATATGGAGAATACCCTGTACTCCTATGTAAGGTAGATCTCAATGAACCACTAATGGCATTTAGGTTACAGTCCCAATTGGAATGTTCGTTACCGATATAAGCTCGTATCGCAGCTATCACGGATCTGTTCAGTCGCTCGCTGGCATTCGCTTGCGGTGAATAAATAGCTGTGCATTTTTGTGTTATACCGAAGCTATTTAAAAATGCCTGAAAGTAGCTAGATTTAAATTGGGATCCATTGTCTGACAAGATGACTTCTGGCACCCCAAATGTATAAAAGAGAGACCCTTCCAGATATTCACAGATCTTAGGGGCTGTAAATTTCTTCAAGGGACACAGAAAATGGAACTTAGTATTGTGATCAACAACTATGAGCAATCCTATGTTTCCCTTTTTTGTGCGGGGGTATGGTCCTAAGAGATCTATGTATAATTTCTGAAACGGCCTATCCGAAGTGAATGGTTTACCCATAGGAGGTCCAAGAATCATATTCGGACTCTTGGTCGTGCGACAAACGGTGCATTCAGATATGTACTTGCGCGTCTGGCTAACCATGCGAGGCCAGAATAAATATCTTTTAAGCTTCTCTATGGTTTTACTCATCCCACAATGTGCGGAGCTAGGGGCGTCATGAGCTTGATATAATACGTTCGTAATTAACCCTGACGGAACCCAAAGTTTCCATGATGCGTTCTCTTGAGACTCATCTCCCGAAGCGAATACTGTCCTTTTGAAAACTTGACCGTCTATCACTTTCAAGTCTGGGAACTTACTCTGATTCTGTTGAATACTTTCTATTAAACTCAGATACTCAGCTGATTTGAATTGATCTGAGTCTAGATCAACCATGGGGTTTATTTGCGTGAGCTCCTCTATAGCCGGTTCATCCTGACGCGATAGAGTGTCAGCGACAACATTCAGTGTCCCCTTTCTATGTAGGATATTAAATGTGAAACTACGCAATTTCATAGACCATCTGGCTAATCTACCCGATAAATCCTTTTGTTGCATTAACCATTTAAGTGCTGCGTGATCGGTTATGACTACGAAGTCCTGTCCCTCAATATAAGAGCGGAATTTTTTTATTCCCTTTATGACTGCTAAGCACTCTAGTTCGGTAACCGAATAATTACGTTGTGCCTTGGATAATTTTTCTGACATGTAAGCAATTGGCAATTCAACGCCGTCGCGTTCTTGAGCTAAAACACAACCGATTCCGTAAGTGCTAGCATCACAGAGCAAAATAAAAGGTTTTGAGAAGTCAGGAGTTATCAAAATGGGTGATGCGGTTAAACAGGACTTTAAGGTCTCAAACGACTGTTGAGCATCATCATTCCACTGTAAATCTTTTTTCTTCTTAAGCAACTCGGTTAAGGGAAAACTAACGGTAGCATAATTTTCAACGAAACGTCGGTACCAACCGGATAACCCCAAAAATCGACGCAGTTGCTTAACGGTAACTGGCACAGGGAACTTCGAGATGGCCTTGATTTTGTCTGGATTTGTCTTTATCCGACCATTACCAATAATAAAACCCAAATACGTGATTTCTTTTATGCAAAAGTTTGATTTCCCTATGTTAATGGTTAGATTTGCTTTGCGTAGACACAACGCTATCTCCTGTAACAACAGTAAATGCGACTCGAAATCCTCTGATAAAACAAGTAGATCATCTAAATATACGAATACACGTGTCCGAAGATGAGCTGGAATAACTCGATCCATTAGTCTACAGAGAGTTTGAGCGGCATTGCAAAGACCAAATGGCATCATTTTATATTGATATAATGGTCGGTTAGGCACTGTAAATGCAGTATACTGTCGCGATTGTTCATCCAACGGGATTTGCCAAAATGCGTGTTTCATGTCTAATCCAGTGATGTAACGAGCGGGTGGTAATCGACTTAGAATACCATCAATATGTGGTAACGGATATGCATCCCGTCTTGTAACCTTGTTCACTTCTCTTGAATCGAGACACAGTCTATATTTTTCGCCTTTCTTTACCAAAACGCAATTACTGCTCCAGGGACTAGTCGACTCCTCTATAACATCGAGCGCAAGCATATTGTCCACCTCGGCAACCATCAATTTCTCTATGGCTGGCGATACCGGCCAATGTCGTTGCTTAACGGGAATAGCTGCTCCAACATCTATAGAGTGTGTGACTAAACTGGTACGGCCTAATCCTTCAGTAGCGAAAGATGGAAAACAACCTATCACTTTATCTAAGCGAATTCTCTCGTCTGCTGTCAATTTATGTAGGTTCGGTGGTTCTTCGACGTCATCCGTACCTCCAACATCTAATTCAGATACCTCTGCAGTGTGTGAGATTTTATCTAAAAGTCCAAATTTTTGCCAGAAGTCTATCCCCAAATAGACGTCTTGCTTGAGTTCAGGAATAAGAAACATTTCTAGGTCTGCCGTGCATCCACGGTAATTAATTTGTGTTACCAGCTTGCCTATAACCTTGCTTTCAGTATCGTTAGCCGTTCGTATTGCTCCTGAACACTTCTTAACCTTGCAATGCGCCAACATTTCTTTCGCGGCTGAACCTCCAATACAACTGATTGTGGCCCCCGAATCCAACAAAGCTATGTAATCACTGCCTTCAATGGTGACACTGGTGTACAGCCTGCTATCCGAACTAAGAAATATAGCTGAAACAAACTTGTTCTTATTCTTGCGAACCATCTTCCAAAATTGTCTCAAACGTTTAGTTGAACGTTTGGGCTTTCTTACAAATTTAAAACTATCTATCTTATCAAAAATTTTCTTACGCGTTGTAATATAATTTGCTTCCCTTTCAGGTAAAGGAGTAAATGAAAAATGATATGCCGTAGGCAGGGTTTCCTCTACTGTTTGTGAGCTGATCTTAGGCTCCCTTAAACTTTGGTCGTTCGTTAAACTAGTAGGTGATTCTTGCAAACTTTTTTCTAAGGATGTGTCTGCTTGTTGTTGTTTAACACATCCTTCTGCCGGTTTCCCGGAGGGTTACATCTGGGACATACCGGTTTGTAAGTATCTTTTGTTCCACACCCGTAGCAAAAGATCTTACGAGGACCTACACAATCGTCAAATTTATGACCTTTGTTGTCACAGTTCCAGCAAGTTGGAACTGACTGTGAAGTACGACGTTGTATTTGACACACTTCATTATGCTCGACCAAGTCATCGAATAGCTGCTCGCTATCGTCTGGACCTGACAATTCCGATACGTATGAGCGAAGAGTCCTTTGCTTGACCGATCTTATATCGTTATAAAACTGCTCGTGCTTACGTACCTCTCGTCGTAATAACGATCTATTGGCAATCTTTAAGTGAAGAAGCTCGTGGTGAAGAGTGGGCTTGGAATTTCTAATAAGTAGATTCACAACATCTTCTTCTGTAACCGAATTTTGAAGCCTATCCACGAGATCTTCGATAGCATATTGAAAGTCATCGAAGGATTCGTTTTCGCCCTGACGACGTTTCCTAATCTTTTCCCAGATATCATAGTCGGTCTCAACATCTTCAAATCTTCTTCTAAACTCTATACAAAACGTATCCCAATTAAAGTTTGGGTAATTTCGATGGAATTTCCAGTACCAATCACTAGCTTTTCCCGCGAATAAAAGATACAAGTGATCACAAAGCAATTGATAATTGTTATAAAGATTTTGTTGCGTTAGAGAACGTACTCGATAAATAAACTCATCCATCCTCATGCAAGTTTTTGAACCATCGAATTTAATGCGCCAATTCTGCATTATACTGGAAACTTTTGCTGGTGCTACGTGTGAGCTCGAATTACTTCGATTTGCACTCGCTCTTGAAAAATCTAAAAGAACTTCTGCGTGACTATCTCGTGCTTGACCGATACCCACGTTATTTGTTTGGTTAATGTTATTGTCACCGGAAACATCGGGAGAGATATGTTCTGGTTGCGTCAGCTGGAGTGACGCTAATTGACTTTGAATCGAAGATTCAATTGTTTTGCTTAAAAATGAAGTTAGTTGTTCCATTAACTGAGCCTGTTGAATGCTTACAGCAGACTGGACGTAGTTAGCGATTTCCACTTGAGAGGTTATTGGAAGGATTGTGTTGTTGGTTTCAGTTTCTGTTAGTGAGCGATCTAACCTGGATCGTTGAGTTGCTCTCGTATTCATACCCCTTCTAATAAACTTTTGGCCCTTTTTAGGTCGATTAGACGTTCCGTCTATTGTGCTAAAAGATTCGTTAGCACTAGTTGGTCGTGTTCCTTCGGCGTTAAGCTCGGCTAACAACGGGTTGTTAGAGAATGTTAGTGCCAGAGCAGAACAATCTAATGAACAGGTGGGACATTTTGGGTTTGTCCTAATCTGTTCCAAAATACAAAGTTTATGGAATTTGTGTCTACACGGGGTGTTGGCTATAATCTCACTACTTCCCAATACTTCGTTGCAAATTCCACAAAATGGTTCTGCTTCCTGCAACGCAGTTGTTATGTCATCTGTACTTCGCCTTACAGCCATTGTATATCAGACAATATTTAAGGAATTAAAGAAAAAAAAAAATAATAAAAAGGAATTATATAAGAAGGTATTAATTGTAATAATAATGTCTGTCTTTCCCACATGCCAGAATACTTACGAAATATCTATTTGGTTTCAGTAGGCTTTTCTATTTTCGTTAATATGGACTAATTATCAGTTAATGACCTCGTGCACTGAATCATTGGACAACTATCGCGATTTGGCAATATAAAATTGTAAATCCGAATAACTCAAGATGCCTAAAGTGAAAAAGCAGGTTTGCTTTGGTCGATCAATCCAAAATAAACTGAATTGGAACCGCTAAATCCTAAAACCATTCCTGTTTATTCTGATCACTGTATGATATTGCATAACTGTCTCTGATAATAACAATTCGATACTGTAGGTCTGTTTTGGTCAACCAATCCGAAATAAAATGAATTGCAGTTGCTTAATCCGAAAACCGAGTCAAAGTATAAATTTTGAAATCTTTAACCTTTGTGCAATATTTTGCAAAAGAAAATGTGTCATTGAAATTTTGATGTATTACCGGTTGAGCTTGGAGAACCAAGGCAAGATTTGCTTGTCTTATTAAAATAAACGGCCTATATAGTAAGACACTATAAATCCAAATTTTAATATCGGCTCTGAATTGGTTTTAGATTCTAAGGCAAGTTGCCTGGCCCCACGTTGGGCGCCATAAATGTGTTGTGTACCAGAGTTTAAATATATATATATATAAACAGATATATAGGCCCTCGGTATCAGCAGATGACCATGACTGACTTAAGGACGGCGTACAAATAGGGTTGGTCGTGTGCACTCTTGCTAGGCTCGGGTCTAGCTCGCCGGATGGTCGGGGTTCTTCCTCGCCTAATTGTACTATCGTACTCCACTACATTTAATTAGTGCACTTTACGGGAACTATAAGTGATTATATAAAACAAAGGAAACTGAAATACTGATAGCGCCGACACGCCAAAAAAAAAAAAGCCCTACTGAACCATTTCTATTTAGAGAGAACCTAGGTGTTGATTGTCCCTCTCTTCTGTACCCTCCCTACCATGACATTGCGTTCGAGTTCTTGCATTGTCCCTTGATCAATCCTTTACTAAGGTTTACCACATTTTATAAGATCCTGGCACGGATACTCGACAGGCCATTTTTATGATTTTAAAGATTCATTTCAATCCAAAAAGATTCATATTTTAATATAATGTGAGACTTCAATTTCAATATTCATTACGTTGCAGTTGTAGAAACACAACAATTGACTTAGCTTCTAATTTGTGGGTAATATTTCCTTAATCCTAATTATCATATAAGTTTAGTTATAAATTCATTATTTTAAAGCATGAAAAACATTAGGGTATAGATATATATATATATATAAACGAGAGAATAAGAATCGAAATCGTAAACAAAAGCTAGATCAGACGGGTGCATTATACACACTGAGCAGACGGGTTTGAATCATTATACACTGTATGCATATCTACACTTTCAAGTTAATAGGCTCTTTTGACCAAACTACTTTTTGCTGTACATAATTACTCACTCCGGCGTTATTGTCTTACGCTGATCGTTGGGACCAATGATGTCGTAGATGTTGACCGCAGCTGTTTAAAATATGGAAATCATAAATATATAATGCATACAATACAATTACGCTACAAACACCGTCGCATAGTCATCAGTCAGTTGTTTTGGTTTTCATAATACAGACAGAAATTTAATTGTTATGCTCTATCGCGAAAATTGATCCAAAAGGTAGCAAACGAAGACAATTTAGTGTGCATATGCACATATGTATGTAGGTATGTACGCGCGTAACATCAAAGAGGGGTGTTAATAAAGTTTCAGTTACATTACGTTAAACTGCTGATGTTTATGCGTTGGAACTTGATAATGAATTAAATGTAAATTGGACAAAACTCGATCCTGTGCTGCTGCTTTGTAGACTGTTGACCGCCTGAAGTTGGTTAGAGGTCAACAGGTGCGATGTATATGGTTCCGGGCCGTACTGACGAATCTTCCGCCAAGCTTGTATTTAGTTATTTATGTCTGAGCAGCACTAAATATTCTTGGCGATTAAGGCTGATCTGTTCCACTTGGATCTTTGGAGATTCCGACTTGGTGGCAATATAAGGTCCAGAAAAGATGAATTATGGATGGAGTTGGAGAAACCTCGACAACTGTTCGCCTAAGCCAGCTCCCAGGGTAGTCTTCTCGAGACTATACCGCGATGGGGCAGCTTAGGTACACCTCCCTGCAACATAGGTTATGTCAGCACGTGCACGGCACTAATATGAAAACATACCTCTTTTCCCAAATATATCTGCACTAAATTCTTGTCATTCACTGACCACTGAACTGTACGGCACTTGTAACTATATGCTTCCAGCATATATTTGTGGAAATATATATATTTTCCGGATAGCACTATATATATGTGTGTGCAATATGTATGTTGCTCGCACTCGGAAATTATCACGTCTTTACAGATCGATCAACTTTCTTATATTGTTCAAAGCAGTAATAGACGATGGACTGAGGAGCCAGTGCAGCAGAGCTTTTGAGCTTTTTACTAACTGTGCAATCGTATGATCCAGAACATTCGCAGCAGCATAAAACGATCGTCTAATGCACAGCATAGCTTAACTGTGCAATCGTACGATTGCCGTCTATGCTTCCCACTGTCCGTCGCTTGTATGTGTTCGTGGGCGTTCGGACTTAAGAGCGGCTAAGGCTTTGATCCAACCTTAAGAGCGGCTAAAGCTTGATCGTTCGAAATATCACTAGGGGGTCTCACGAGACGAAAGAAGATAACCAATTCCCTATATTTTGTGCTGGCTACTACAGGCTGTCTCTGGATCAACGATTGGGCGCATTAACAGGCACCGCCCGATCGCATGCTTTCGCGTGCGCTGGCGATTTGGGCCCTCCTGCTGTTTTTGTCTGAAGTGGCGGCACTCCTCCCGTGCTCTCGTCCCTTGCCTGCAGCAGGTTTGTCAGTTTCGTCAAAATTGCTGCCAGCTTATCCTCCAGCTTTTTAATTTTTACGGCATATCTTTTCAGGATATGGGCACAGCTCCCATCGCACTGGGCGCCTGGCTGCTGCTGTAGCTGGGGTTGGCGTGGCGTCGGAGCACGATTTGGGATCGGCTGCATCGACAGGACCCTGTGGTGTTGGCGCCCCTCGGCCAGTGGCTGGGGATGTTGGTCGCGATGCTGAAGCTGTTGCCGATGCTGCCGACCCGGACCGCGTTGGCGTTGCTGCTGCGGCTGTGGGTGGAGTGGCTGTGTGGGTGGCTGCTGCTGCAACTGTCGCTGTAGTGGCTGCTGGTGACGTTGTGATGGCTGCTGGAGACGATGTGCTGGCTGTTGCTGCTGTATTGGCTGCTGCATTTGCTGTGGCTGTTGCCGTAGTGGCTGAGGCTGCTGCTGCTGCTGCCGTCGATGCTCCTGGACAGCGACCCTGTGGGCCAGGAGCCGCTGCCTGGCTGCCTTGTAGGCGCTGCAGCCCTTGTAGGCGCTGATGTGGGCGCCATGGCAGTTGTCGCATTTGGGATTGACGGCCCTTGGCTTGCTGCACTCCGTCGTCTGAGGTCCACCCGCGCATTTCATGCAGACTGCAGCTCGTCTACAATATGCGCGGGTGTGGCCAAACACCTGACATCGATGGCACTGGGCAGGGTCACGGGAGACTCCAAGTCTCTCAACCGTGACGGGCCTCCCACCCAGGCGTCGCAGCTTCAACACATCGAATTGACCACGGTCCGGTTTGGGGGCGATCTCAGCCTCGAAGAGGTTGTATTGGCGGCTGCGATCGAATCGATCGGTGATCGCCTGAGTAAACCGGACCGTGTACCCCTCGGCCTGCATACAGTCCCGGAACCAGTCAGAGGGCGTGGAATGGGGAAGACCTCGGATGAGGATCCTCAAGCCTCTGTCCTCCACAGGCTGATGCCCGAACTCGCCGTGCCGGATGTCATTGGCAATGGCAAGGGTGTGTGTATTGGGAGTGGCAGTAGTTGTGTTGGTGTTGGTATTGGCGATGGTGCTGGTGTGAGTGGCGGTGACGGTGTTGGTGTTTGTATTTGTGTTTTATGTTTGCTGCCGCTGCTGGTGATGGCGGCCCCGTCGTCTAGCCTGCTTCCTCCCACCCTCACCATCATCGTCACTCCCACTGTCGATGAGGGCGCGGCGTCGTTTTGGTGTTGGTGGGATTTGTGGCATTGGAGCAGGCTGGGCTATGGCTCGGATCGACCCTCTGCTCGAGCTCGAACCAGGTTCGACACGCAACAGGTTCGATCCGGTCGTGTGTGTGTGTGTGGCTGCCCGTTGGCCGTTTTGGCGCTCCGCTCTTGCGCGTCGGCTTGCCGGCTCTCCTTCGTCTTCTCCCTCTCCCGTTACTCCTGAACAGTTTTGTGCGTCCAAGAGCGTGAGAGGCGGGAAAAGTGGCAGTGAGAGCGGCGTCTTTTCGGTCTTTCTCTTTGTGGTTGGCGCGGTTTTTGTGACGGGTCTCGAGGGGGAGTGGCTGTGGCCGTGGATATATCGGCCATGGCAATGGCTGGGTACTCACTCGATGGAAGGCTGTGGCGTCGGCGCTCTGCATTGGCTGGGGCGTTGGTGTTGGCGCCTGCGCCGAGGGCTCTGCTGCTGCTGCTGCCATTGGCGGTGTTGGTGTTGGTGTTGTTGGCTGCTGCTGCTGCTGCTAGGGCGCCTCTGCGGGCCGCTCTGCCGCCGTCGCTGTGTCGTCTGGTTGACCCTCGTCTGGCCATTCCTCTGGTCATGGCTGGCTGTTGGTTTGTGTGTTGGCGATCTGCTGCCTGTTTGTTGTTTTTTAATTGAAAAGTCTCTTGTGTGTGTGTGTTTGTGTTTAATGTATTTATTGGCACTTTTATTCTCTTTTTGGTTTGTGATGTGGACGGGAGCAAAAGTTTGTCAAGGTAAGTAATGGGTGTGGTGGAGGAAGGGCGGCACGGCACGGCACGGCACACGACAGACACCACAAAAAGAAAACAGGGCAACACAGAAAAAAAACGTCAATGGCGACACGGCACAGATCGATAGATCATGTTCACCGAAAAGGGAATCTTTCCTATAGGCGATGGCCTTTTGGATGTAGATGCCGAACGCTTTAACGGATTGCTCGTGTCGCATGACATCAACGAGATCTACGAGGTGGAACAGACGCCGTTTGCCAGGGGCAAATTCGCCGCCGTTCGCCGTGCCATTCACAAGAACACGGGCTCCCATTTCGCGGCAAAGTTCTTGAAGCGACGCCGACGCGCACAGAGCAGCGACAAGGAGATCAAACACGAGATCGCCGTCCTAATACTCTGCGAGGGCGAGGAGAACATTGTCAATCTGAATGCGGTGCACGAGACCCGTTCGGACACAGCCCTGCTGCTGGAACTGGCCACTGGTGGCGAGCTGCAGACCATACTGGACAACGAGGAGTGCCTGACAGAGGCCCAGGCCCGCCACTGCATGCGAGAGGTGCTGAAGGCTCTCAAGTTTCTCCACGACCGATCCATTGCCCACCTGGACCTCAAGCCACAGAACATTTTGCTCGCCGGCGAGCGTATAGAAGATGGCCTCAAGCTCTGTGACTTTGGGATCTCGCGCGTTGTGTGCGAGGGCATCAATGTCCGCGAGATGGCCGGCACACCCGACTACGTGGCCCCGAGGTGCTCCAGTACGAGCCACTCTCCCTGCTGACGGACATCTGGTCCGTGGGCGTTCTCACCTATGTCTTGCTCTCCGGCTTCTCGCCCTTTGGCGGGAACACCAAGCAGGAGACCTTCCTCAATATCTCGCAGTGTGCGCTCACCTTTCCGGACAACCTATTCGGTGGCGTCTCGCCAGTGGCCATCGATTTCATACGCCGCGCATTGCGAATTAAGCCAAACTATCGCATGAGTGCCGCTGGATGCTTGGAACATGTCTGGCTGAAGGATGAGAGCTCGATGGATAGACAAATGTATCTGCAGGCTCAGAGCGATGCTGAAGAGGAAGAGGAAGAGGAGGAGGAAGAAGACGACCTTGAGGATGAGGAAGTGGAGGAGCCAGTGGCCGAGGAGAAGGCAGAGGAGCAGGAACAGCAACAGCAGTCACAGGAACAACAAAAGCAACAGAAGCCAAGCAGTGGCAGCAACAAACCCACGCACAATGGCCACCATCGGGCCCACAGCAATGGGAGCAGTAGCAGCATCTCAAAAATACTCATTGCCACCGGGAAGCTCCTAGGAAGCCCCATAAGCAGCACCAGCACCAGCACCAGCACAGAGACAACGACAGCCATACACACGCTGACCAGCAATGGACACGGACAGAGCAACACGGTCTGCCTGTCCGCCAAGCCCACTCAGATCGTGACACCCACACGTCGAGCCTCCGACTCGGACAAGGAGAACACATACACGGCGACATTTGTGAAGAAGCCCCCGGTGCAGGCCACCATCCAGCTGGGCAGCAACGGCCTCGACGAGTCCGCCACAGTGGTGGCCACCCTGACACTCTTTCCCGATGCGCCCACCACACCGAAAGTGATCCGCAAGGCACCCACGGGAGAGTCCCATGGATCGGCCACCTCGGTGAAGGCTCTGGTCAAGAAGTTTCAGCTGGAGGAGACGCTAGTCTGCCCCGGACACAGCAGCACCAGCAGCCACAACGGCCACAGTCCCGTCAACGGGTGCGGCGGCAGTAGCGGGAGCAGCAACGGCAACAATATGCGACGCAGTGCAGGGGGAAACAGCAGCAACATCAGCTACTCGGCAGCAGCCGCGACAGCAGCACGAATGAACAGCATTCGCCGCGCCTCCGACCCGCTGATGGCCGTCTATAAGAAGCAGCCACAGAACAGCGGCGCCAACAGCAATAGTTCCAGCAGCAACAGCAACAATCCCAGCCCCGGCAGCAGTCCCAGCTCGGGCAGCACGGCCACCCTGCTCCTGAATAGCCATCGCCTGGCGTCCGCGTCCGGGCCAGCCAGCACGGTCGCCAGCACCTCTGTATCCTCAAGCAGCAGCACCAAAGCTACTGCCACTGCCCACCATCTGCACCACCACCACATGCACCACGACAACACGAAAAACGGCCAAAACACATGAAATCCACACTTACCTGCCAATCACCAGACAGAGCTGCCCAGCAGGAAGCTGCCTCGCCATCAACACTGACAATTCCTGCCAAAGGGAAGGAAAAGGAGGCCCCTTTCTGATGACGCTGCCGCCTGACTATGGCCGTGACGTCACGCCACTCCAAACATACAGCTGCCATTTCCAACGACGACGCAGATGCTGGCGCCTGTTGCCGCTCCACTGGGTCGCACCCGTCTCTCATGCCAATTATGTGAGGGCGGGATGGCCTGGTGTTGAGCCGCCGGACGCCAGCAAATCCTGCAAAAGAAGAAGGAGAATCAGGAGAGAGGCTGCCAATAAACACATATACTCACCTGCAAACGCCTCTCACGCCAACACAAACCAGACAAGGGTCGCCAGCAACAGCATCCAAACGCCGACAAGTACCTGCAAATAAACACAAATTAAAATCACACGCCAAAGCAAACACCTCCTCAACTGGGTGGCCGGACACCAGCCACTCAAAACGCCGTTACAAATTGACGACGAACGTGGCCGAGGAGGCCAGGCCAATTCTACTGACAACGCATCCTGGGTGGCCGGACCAGCAGCCACTCGGATGCGGCCAACAACAATACAATCGACAACGTATCCTGGTGACCGGACCAGCAGCCACTTGGATGCGGCCAATATCACGATTCGTTGGCATCACTTTTCGATGCCAATGCCAACACACTGGACAATGCATCTTCGGGTGGCCGGACCAGTGCCACTCGGTCTGCTGCACCAAACCAACAGACAGATGCAACGTGGGCGGCCGGACCAGAGCCGCTCGCCATCAACACCATCATTGCCCACGATGCACGCCAAAACTCACAACCAGCCAATAAACAACACACAGGGGGACAACAGAGCCGGCCGGTATACGGCGTAATGTTCGCATTGCGTTTGTTATGCCGGCCGGTGCTTCGTTGTAGTTGTCCTCCTGTTAGAAATAAAATAAATATAATTAATATGTTTATATGTTGTAAATGTATGTCAATTATCGTTTATTTTACCTCGTCTGCATCAATGTATTTGTTGTAGATGTCAATCCTGTTGTTTCTGTAGTTTTTGCATGTCCGTAGATAGTTTGTCCATAGTTTTAGTACTTGCCTGTGATATTAGGAATAAGTTTTTGTAAATTAATGTAGTTTTCTGTAGATAATTGTATATTTTTTCGTAGTTTTCTAATTAGTTTTACCTTCTTACTCTTCTTCCCAACCTATCTGCCATTCCCATAATTCCCCTTGACACGTGGTATTACCAAAAATACCACGCAAATACCAGACTATGACCGATAACACACCAAAAAGCCATTTCAAATTTAAAATGCATTTATCAATGCCCAGTGTGTTATCGGTCGCAAATTCGGCAATTTATGCCCAGCCAATTCCTCCCCACCCCCTACCCACTTCAAATGCCACTAAATGCCAAATGCGGTTGAGCAGGAGCAAAATTAACACTGCCAACCTCCGCCACTCTGCCAAACGCCCCAATAAAGCCATTTCAACCGCCCATATGATGCTATGCGGTCGACTCTTCGGAGCGTCACGCGCCCGGATCGAAAGATCCGGAAGTTTACAGTATCCGGGCGGTTATACGGGAGCAGGCATTTATCCCCCCCCCCCCATCCTATCCCATCTCCTGTAACGAGTAACGAAGAGAATCTTCGCACGATGAAGCTGGTGGTCGGCTAACTGAGAAGGAGTACGCGCTCGCTTCCACGGCTGATCTCTGGTCGGAAATGGGGATGGGTTCTTTGGGGTAACCCTCCAGTTAGGTTGCTTCGCTCCTGCTGGTATTATTTTATTAAAATTCGCGTACTCTTTTTGGGAATGGGAGGGGGACAGACAAGGAAAGGATCGTTAGGGATACGGAAAGTATAGTGGGGCAAAGATAGTGCAGAGAAGGAGTAGGGATCTACCACCGCGGCGGACATCTCTGTTTTGCTGGCACGGAGTCGTGCCACGCCCACCCTACCATGATCCTGAAAGAGCCAATAATAATATCAGGATCCCTGGAGTGTCCGGTATTGGTCATCCTATTTCGCTCACGAGCGGCATGGTTCCCCCAACTGCGGTAACGTCTAGCACATATTCATCTTAACAATCATTTTATTAGAAACTATATTCAGATACTATATTCATGTTACAAGAAAAAAGAAACACTAACCGAGAACTCCAAGACAAGGCTAAATGGACAAAAGGAGGAACGAAAAGCGTCACAAGAGATATAGCTATTATTACTAGGGAATATTTAGATAAATAAATACGATAAGTGTAAATAGTTATAAGTGCATATACGATATTTTATAGTGCGATATAAACTAATGATTTTTCCTTAGATAGAAAGATAATACTATAGCGCAATATAGGTACACATGTCCCAGCACATCGGCTTCGGGGAGTAGTTGGACATACTATTCGTTCTACCAAGCGTATTGTAAAGGCAGAAGGCCAATCAGCTGTGACTACTTTAAAAGTGTGAGGTCAACGACCGACAAACAGCTCTAGCAAAAAAGAACGAAGCTTTTGCCACGCTCGCGGAATTTTGGGAGGCAATAAAATGTAATGTATAAAGTAAAAATATAAAGCTCACTCAGTTCTTGTTTGTGTTCCCGCGGCGAAAGATCTTTCGTAGCTGGGCGTGTGGCTGTGTGTGGGTGCATTAAACTTTTACCTGCAAACCAAAAACAAAATTGTACAGCGCGTTCTGCATGGCATAAGCTCGCGGAGGGACCCGGCCGAGCGGACGCTTTTAAGCTCAAACTTTTAAGCTTTTATCAAATGCATTTTCAAACTTTCCATGTGTTTGTGGGTTTTTTTTCTGGTTTTTTTTCTGTTACAATTAACACTAAGTATATCCAACTACACAAAAACAGACATATCAACGGACTGCGAGGTTCAAGGGAATGCGAGTCACGGCGGGATCTTACTGGCCTCAGTGGCTTTCAGTGGGCGGTGTATACATATGTATGTGAGCACCTCTCTTACAGTTTTCATTCAGCCTACATAATGACACTAACGTGCACATAAAACAAACGCTGGCCTCCACTGCACTTTAAATAACCGTTTGGAACAGTAAGGCCGAATCACGAGAAGAACAAGAGAGGCGATACCACTAGGGGTCGCCGGGAGGTTATGTACACACGTGGTGCACTATTTTTCCCGCCCGGTAGGAACATTTAAGCGGCTTCGGTCCTACGCTGACTGCCAGCACCGGTTTCCGTTTCTTGGCCCGGTTTTGAATGCGAAACGGTTACGCCACTTCGCCGCACTAAGCCCGTTCAGACGGCTGTCCTCGTCTCGCGCAGCCAAAGTTCACTGCCCGCGACTTGGTGGATCAGCTGGTTCGTAGTGTGGGGGCTTAAAGCTCGGGCTGCAGCTTTTGGATAATTCCCAAACTAAGTGCCGATTCTAAAGTGGAATTTGAAAATACTGATCAGGCTACTTTTTCTAACAGTTACTCCATGCACATATTTACCCGGTTGGAACTGGCACTGCGAAAATAGGGGATGGGGTTGAGGTGCTAATTCCTTCTTTCTCCAGGTGTTTTTTTTTTTGTGTTGGGGCTGCTCACCTCCAAGCGGAAACTACAGAGAAAGTCGGAAAATCTAACTTCGAGGCTCCTAGCACTGTCGAAGGCCGGTACTCACGTTTTCGATTATAGCCCAATCTGCTTTCTTGGGTTCTTTTTTCCCGATCGAGTGCACTTTGGTTTCACACCACGGTTATTTACGGCGGTTTAATTTTATTTTTATTATTTTTTTTTTTCTCACCGCGCAACTGAATGCTTGTACGGCCACGAGGAGAAAGAAAGATTTGGGCGGATCTACTGACCAACAAAAATTTTGTTCTCCGGATCTGCCTTTGCACGATCCTTCGCCATTCACCTTGAATGGTTATGGACATGGTGGGGAGATTTTTGTTCGTTTTTAAGCATATTCTTGATGTCAACCCTAGATGGCGCTAGCCCTCACACGACCAGGAACATTTAACATGTAACACCACAACAAGAAATTAAGCCAACCTAACTATACACTAACTATGGGACTAAACTTAATAATTAATAAGTATCTCGGTGAGGTGTGATATATACTTGTATAAACAACATAATATATATAAATATATTTATATATATATTATGTACACAAATATATAAATTGTACAAATACCATCGGGCATACTTTCAGGCGAAGAACACAAATATGCTTTCCTATCCGCCCGACAAGCGACCACTACAAATCCCCCGGCCAAGATCACACTTTGGTGTTAATCACATCAAAGGGTGATAGACGCTTGGAGGAAAACCGTTAACCTGTATTAGGATGGTCACTGCTTTATGCCTTTAGCGTGGTATTTTCCGATAAGTCTACCTTGGGGATCTTCCAACTCGTAATAACTGTGACCAAGCCTACGTTTTATTCTAGCTTTACAAAAGTAGGAGCTAGTTTTGCGCTGAAACCTTTAACGAAATTGCTCTGCTGAAAGTTGCGTCTGTAGACCTCCTGGCCAACTTTGAACGCCACTTCACGACTTCGAAGGTTGTACTGCTGTTGGTGATCATGTGCTGTCCAAATGCAACCCGATAGGGGCTGTCGTTTAGGGCTGAATGCAGACTAGATCGTAAGGCACAACTAATAGAACTAAGCTGCTCATCCCAATTAGTTTGATCTGGCTTGATGTAAGCTTTAATGGCGGCAATAACGGATCTGTTAACGCGTTCCGATGCGTTGGCTTGAGGTGCGTACACAGCCGTATAAAAATGCTGCACATTGTACTTTTTCAACAGCGAATTGAAGTGATGGGACTTAAATTGTACTCCATTGTCGGACACAACCACTTCGGGTACCCCGAAGCAATGGAATAGGTCCTCTTCCATGAATCGAGTTATCGCCTCCGCTGTAAATTTCTTTACGGGTTTTAAAAACGGATATTTTGAAAGATGGTCCAAAACAACGAAGATACCGATATTTCCGGATTTGCTTCGTGGATACGGACCCAGGAAATCCACAAACAACTTCTGAAACACTCGTTGAGTTTCCTTCACTGGAGCTAATGGGGTCGTAACGAACGATTCGGGTACTTGGTGCACTTGCAGACCGAACAGCTGTTTATGAACGCTCTCACATCGTTACTAAACTTGGCCAATAATAATAACGTCGAACTCTCTCCAACGTTTTATTAATGCCGCTATGAGCTGCTAGCGACTGTTCGTGACTCTGTTTTAGTACATCGGACACCAGCTCCGTTGGAACCCACAGCTTCCAACACAGGTCGTCAGCGATCTGATCAGCAGCCGCGTGTTCTGCTCGCCGATATATGAGATTATCGATCACCTTAATGTCTGGCATCTGTGTCTGGTTGCCTTTAATTTTTCGAATTAGTTCCAAATATTCTGCCGACTTGAAGCAATCAGACTGCAGGTCTACCAATCCATCGCAGCTGAATGCCGATAGATCTTCGGTGTGCACCCGCGACAGAGCATCTGGGACAACATTTTGGCTACCTTTGCGGTGGAAAATTTTGAAGTTGAACCCCTGCAATTTGAGAGCCCATCTTGCCAATCTAGAACTTAGGTCCGATTGTGACATTAGCCACTTCAATGATGCATGGTCGGTATGGATGGAGAACTCGTGTCCTTCCACATAAGCTCGAAACTTCTTCACACACATTATGGCTGCCAAACACTCTTTCTCCGTGACTGAATAGTTTCGCTGACACTGATTCAGCTTGCGAGACATGAATGCGATTGGGATGTCATTACCATCGCTATCCGTTTGCATTAACACGCCGCCAACTCCGGTGTGGCTGGCATCGCAATGAATGGCAAATGGAATGGTAAAGTCGGGGCTATGTAGGACTGGTGCTCGCACATTTGGTCTTTTAAACTTTCAAACGCCCTTTGCGCTTCGTTGGTCCATACAAACGATCGACGTTGCTTTAGTGTATCTGATATTGGGGCAGCAATTCGGCATAGTTTTTAATAAATTTATGGTACCATCCAGTGGTTCCCAAAAATCGTCGCACTTGCTTCACCGATCGTGGCACTGGAAACTCCCGAATAGCAGCAACTTTTTCGGGATCGTTTGTATCATCCCATACCCTATCACGTGGCCCAGGTATTTCACTTCCTTCAGGCAAAATTGCTCTTCTCTACGTTTATCGTCAGTCCAGCTTGAGACAGTCGGTCGCCAGCGCTTTCAACACGGACATGTGCTTCTCGAAGGACTCCGAAATCACCAATAAGTCGTCGAGATAAATGAAAATCTCATTTCGCAAAGATGGTGGATAACTTATCCATCAGTTTGGACATGGTCTGTGGGCATTGCATAAACCAAACGGCATCACCGTGAATTGATATAGCGGCTCCCAGGCACAGCAAAAGCCGTCTTCTCCCGAGCCCTTGGAGTAAGCGGAATCTGCCAGTAAGCATCTTTAAGATCGATGCTTGAAATGAACTGCGCTTTGGAAGTCTACTTAAAATGCCATCAATGAGGGCATAGGGTAAGCATTTTGACTGTTACTCCGTTAACTTTCCGGCTATCAAGGCAAAGGCGACCTTACCTGGCTTACGCACAATTACTACCGGGGAAGACCACGGCTATCTGATTCTTCAATCACCCCAAGGCCTAACATTCGGTCCAACTCTTCGTATATACATTTTTCGACTGCAGGCGACACTGCGTAGTGGCGTTGTTTTATGGGCCGAGTCTCGGAAATTTCTATGTCATGTGTAAGCCAGTTTGTCTTTCCTAATCCTTTTCGGCACACGAAGGGAACATCTGTACTATCGCTACTAGTTCCTTCTGCTGTAATTCCGACAAAGGTATTTGCATCGGGTTGTCAAAGTTTATAGCCGCCAAACTGTTGTTATTCGCTTTGCTCATTAAGAAGAACGGCAGTAGATTAAAGCTTCTCCAAAAGTCTATTCCTAGATATAACTCCTGCGATAACGATGGTACAAGATAAAGGCATATTCGTTTGGAATTTCCGCGAAAGCAAATGAGTGTGAGATCCTACCTAGAATAACTTGCTTTTTCCCATCTGCGGTTCGCACGGCTGACTTCATCGGCTTGACCTCAGGGTTTGTTCGAGATAACTCTTCTGCAAATTTACCCCCAAGGCAGCTGATTGAGCCGCCTGTGTCCATTAATCCACTTATCGTCTTGCCAAACAGAGTGACATTGGCGTAGGGTCGTAGGTCAGTGATATTACTAATTACAGAGGCTAATAATGCTCTGCGCGCATTTTTACTCTGCGTGCGGAACAGCTTCCTACGCTTACGGTCTCGAGTTTTGCTAGGCGCAGGGGTCGTTTCCTGATCGTCGTCCTGTACTGGTATCATAGTGGTCGTTATCATGTCAGGAGGTAGGGGAGTGAGCTTGACGTAGCCCCGGTTACTCCGTATTCGTTGCCTTCGACACTAACTTGCGTGCACTCGATATCGGTGCACGAGCCAACTCGTTTTTTGACGAGCTACATTTTCGGCACGATGGTTTATATGTGTCCCGCTTACCACATCCATAACAGAATACTTTCCGCTCTGCTTCGCACTCTTGATATCGGTGGCCTTGTTTATTGCAATTCAGCAAGAAAGCGTCATCGCGTCGATATCAAAAGCGTCAGCTTCTTCCGAATCGGCTTCTGCCAGACCTTCTGTCTGGATGGACATTTCATTCACCTGATTGCGAGGAACAAATCGTCGAGTAGCCGGGATTGGCTTAGCAGTATTTTCGATGAACCTTTCACGCTTGCGGACCACTTGTCGCAACTGCACAATGTTCGGTATGGGCACATATAAAATCTCATGTTGTATCTCATTGAGCAGATTTGCTCGCAACACCTCTAACAAGGACTGCTCGGTCATCGGCTGCACGAGCTTGTCTGCAAGCGCCACTATGGCCTCATAAAAACTGTCAAACGGTTCGTTGACTTTCTGCTTCCTCTGGGTGATCGCGGTTCTGATTTCTAAATCTGTTCTGCCGTCCGAAAACTGCGATCTCAGAGCAATACAGAGATCAATCCAGCGCACTCTTGGTACGCTTTTAGATACCTCCACTAACATCCTGCCGCGCTTCCTTCGAACAGGTTGCTCGCGTAGCGAGCTAACAATTCCAAAATTGCTATCTAATGTCTGGCTG